>NW_012288203.1:0-10005 GCF_000151885.1 Dipodomys ordii
GCTTCTTCTTCTTCTGCTTTACCTGCTTCTCTTTCTGCTTCTTCTTCTGCTTCTCCTTCGTTTCTCCTTCTCCTTCTTGTTCTTCTGCTTTTCCTTCGCTTCGCTACAACTGCTACGCTTCTACTTCTTCTGTTTCTTCTGCTTCTCCTTCTGCTTTTGATTCTCTTTCTGCTTCTGCTTCTCCTTCTGCTTCTCATTCTGCTTCTCCAGATTCTGATTCTTCTGCTTCTCCTGTTTCTCCTTCTGCTTCAGGTTCTGCTTCTGCTTCTTCGGATTGTTATGCTTCTGCTTCTCCTGCTTCTGCTTCTTCTGCTTTCCCTCCTCTTTCGGCTTCTCCTTCTGTTTCTGCTTCTCCTTCTGCTTCTTGTCCTTCTCCTGTTTCTTCTGCTTCTGCTTTTCCTGTTTCTGCATCTCCTGCTTCTCCTTCTGCTTCTCTTTCTGCTTCTCCTGCTGCTTTTCCTTCTCCTGCTCCTTCTTCTGCTTCTCTCTTTGCTTCTACTTCTGCTTCTCCTTCTCCTTCTCCTTCTCGTTCTTCTGCTTTTCCTTCTGCTTCTCCTTCTGCTTCTACATCTTCTGCCAGTGCCTCTGCTTCTTCTGTTTCTTCTGCTTCTCCTTCTTCTTCTCCTTGTGTTTCTGCTTCTCTTTCTCCTTCTGCATCTCCTTCTGCTTCACCTTCTGCTGCTCCTTCTCCTTCTGTTTCTCCCTATGCTTTTGCTTCTTATGCTTCTTCTTTTTCTTCTGGTTCTGCTTCTCCTGCTTCTGCTTCTTATGCTTCTACTGCTTCTTCTTCTTCTTCTGCTTCTTCTGCTTCTACTTCTCTTCCTGCTTCTGCTTCTCCTGCTTGTTTTTCTGCTTCTTCTGCTGTTTTTTCTACTGCCCCTTCTGCTTCTCTTTTGACTTCTCCTTCTGCTGCTGCTTCTTCTGTTTCTGCTGTCTGAATTTCTGGTTCTACTTCTTCTGCTGCTTCTCCTTCTGCTTCTGCTTCTCCTTCTGCTTCTGTTGCTGCTTCTTCTCTTTCGGCTTCTCCTGCTTCTGCTTCTTGTCCTCCTCCTGCTTCTCTTTCTGATTCTCATTCTGCTTCGGCTTCTCCTTCTGCTTCTGCTTCTCCTCCTTCTCCTTCTCCTACTTCTGTTTCTCCTTCAGCTTCTGCTTCTTCTGCTTCTCCTGCTTCTCCTTCTGCATCTCCTTCTGCTTGTGCTTGTCCTTATGCTTCTTCTTCTGCCTCTGCTTCTCCTTCTCCTTCTTTTGCTTCTCCTTTTGCTTCTGCTTCTTCTGCTTTTCCTGCTTCTCCTTCTGCTTCTGCTTCTTCTGCTTCTCCTTCTGCATCTTCTTCTGCTTCTGCTTCTCCTTCTGCTTCTCCTTCTGATTCTCCTTCTGCTTCTTCTTCTTCTGCTTTACCTGCTTCTCTTTCTGCTTCTCCTTCTGCTTCTCCTTCTGTTTCTCCTTCTCCTTCTTGTTCTTCTGCTTTTCCTTCTGCTTCTGCTACAACTGCTACTGCTTCTACTTCTTCTGTTTCTTCTGCTTCTCCTTCTGCTTTTGATTCTCTTTCTGCTTCTGCTTCTCCTTCTGCTTCTCATTCTGCTTCTCCAGATTCTGATTCTTCTGCTTCTCCTGCTTCTCCTTCTGCTTCAGGTTCTGCTTCTGCTTCTTCGGATTCTTATGCTTCTGCTTCTCCTGCTTCAGCTTCTTCTGCTTCCCCTCCTTCTCTTCCTGCTTCTCCTTCTGTTTCTGCTTCTCCTTCTGCTTCTGCTTCTTGTCCTTCTTGTGTTTCTTCTGCTTCTGCTTCTCAAGTTTCTGCATCTCCTGCTTCTCCTTCTGCTTTTCTTTCTGCTTCTCTTTCTGCTTCTCCTGCTGCTTTTCCTTCTCCTGCTCCTTCTTCTGCTTCTCTTTCTGCTTCTCCTTCTGTTTCTCCTTCTCCTTCTCGTTCTTCTGCTTTTCCCTCTGCTTCTCCTTCTGCTTCTACATCTTCTGCTACTGCCTCTGCTTCTTCTTTTTCTTCTGCTTCTCCTTATGCTTCTCCTTCTGCTTTTGCCTCTCTTTCTGCTTCTGCTTCTCCTTCTGCTTCTCCAGTTTCTGCTTCTTCTGCTTCTCCTGTATCTCCTTATGCTTCAGGTTCTGCTTCTGTTTCTTCGGCTTCTTCTGCTTCTGCTTCTCTTGCTGCTGCTTCTTCTGCTGCTCCTGCTTCTATTTCTGCTTTTCCTTCTGTTTCTGCTTCTCCTTCTGCTTCTGCTTCTTCTCCTTCTTATGTTTCTTCTGCTTCTGCTTCTCCTGCTTCTGCTTCTCCTGCTTCTCGTTGTGCTTCTCTTTCTGCTTCTCTTTCTGCTTCTCCTTCTCCTTCTCCTTCTTCTGCTTCTCGTTTTGCTTCTCCTTCTCCTTCTGCTTCAATTTCTCCTTCTGCTTCTCATTCTGCTTCTGCGTCTTCTGTTTCTTCTGCTTCTCTTGCTTCGGCTTCCCCCTGCTTCACCTACTTCTCGTGCTGCTTCTCCTTCTGCGTCTCTTTCTGCTTCTGCTTATTCTTTTGCTTCTCCTACTCCTAATCCTTCTCTTTCGCCTTCTCCTTCTTGTTCTTCTGCTTGTCCTGGTGCTTCTGCTTCTGCTTATTCTACTATTTCTGTTTCTTCTGCTTCTGCTTCAGATTGTGCTTCTTCTGTTTCTCCTTCTGCTTCAGATTCTGCTTCTGCTTCTTCGGCTTCTCCTGTTTCTTCTGCTTCTGCTTCTCCTGCTTCTTCTGGTTCTCCTGCTTCTCTTTCTGCTTCTCCTTCTGCTTCTGCTTCTCCTCCTGCTTCTGCTTCTGCTCTTCTCCTTCTTCTGTTTCTTTTGCTTCTGTTTCTTCTGCTTCTTCTGTTTCTTCTGATTCTACTTCTGCTTCTCCTTTTCTTTCTGCTTCTTCTGATTCTCCTGCTTCTCCTTCTTGTTCTCCTTCTGTTTTTGTTTCTCTTTCTGCTTCTGCTTCTCCTTCTGCTGCTCCTTCTCCTTCTCCTTCTTCTGCTTCTCTCACTGCTTCTGCTTCTGCTTCTTTTGCTTATTCTTTTTCTTCTGCTTCAGCTTCTCCTGCTTCTGCTTCTTCTCCTTCTACTGCTTCTCCTTATACTTCTCCTTATGCTTCTCCTTATGCTTCTCCTTATGCTGCTGCTTCTTTTTCTTCTTCTTCTTCGTCTTCTTCTTCTTCTCTTTCTTCTGCTTCTGCTTTTCCTGCCTCTTCTGCTTCTACTGCTTCTCTTTCTGCTTCTTGTCCTTCTCCTGTTTCTTCTCCTTCTGCTTTTCCTGCTTCTGCTTCTTCTGCTTTTCCTGCTTCTCTTTCTGCTTCTCCTTCTGTTTCTCCTTCTGGTTCTGCTCCTTCTCCTTCTTCTGTTTCTTCTTCTTCTGCTTCTCCCGTTTCAGCTTCTTCTGCTTCTCTTGCTTCTCGTTCTGCTTCTCTTCGTCGGCTTCTCTTTCTATTTCTGCTTCTGCTTCTTCTGATTCTTCTCCTTCTTCTTCTCCTTCTGCTTCTGCGTCTTCTGCATTTCCTGCTTCTCCTTCTGCATCTCCTTCTGCTTGTGCTTTTCCTTCTGCTTCTTCTTCTGCTCCGGCTTCTCCTTCTTCTGCTTCTCCGTCTGCTTCTGTTTCTTCTGCTTTTCCTGCTTCTCCTTCTGCTTCTCCTTCTATTTCTCCTTCTCGTTCTTCTGCTATTCCTTCTGCTTCTCTTTCTGCTTCTGCATCTTCAGCTTCTGCTACTGATTCTGCTTCTTCTTCTGCTTCTTCTGTTTCTTCTGCTTCTCCTTCTGCTTTTGCTTCTCTTTCTGCTTCTGCTTCTCCTTCTGGTTCTCCTTCTTCTTCTCCAGATTCTGCTTCTTCTGCTTCTCCTGCTTCTCCTTCTGCTTTAGGTTCTGCTTTTGCTTCTTCGGCTTCTTCTGCTTCAATTTCTGCTTCTCCTTCTGTTTCGGCTTCTCTTTCTGCTTCTGCTTCTTCTCCTTCTTCTATTTCTTCTGATTCTGCTTCTCCTGCTTCTGCTTCTCCTGCTTCTCCTTCTGTTTCTCTTTATGCTTCTCCTTCTGCTTCTCCTTCTTCTGCTTCTACTACTGCTTCTGCTTCTCCTTCTGCTTCTGCATCTTCTGCTTCTTCTGCTTCTGCCTCTGCTTCTTCTGTTTCTTCTGCTTCTCCTTCTGCTTCTCCTTCTGCTTTTGCTTCTCTTTCTGCTTCTGCTTCTCCTTCTGCTTCTCCAGATTCTGCTTCTTCTGCTTCTCCTGTATCTCCTTATGCTTCAGGTTCTGCTTCTGCTTGTTCGGCTTCTTCTGCTTCTGCTTCTCCTGCTGCTGCTTCTTCTGCTGCTCCTGCTTCTATTTCTGCTTTTCCTTCTGTTTCTGCTTCTCCTTCTGCTTCTGCTTCTTCTCCTTCTTATGTTTCTTCTGCTTCTGCTTCTCCTGCTTCTGCTTCTCCTGCTTCTCGTTGTGCTTCTCGTTGTGCTGCTCTTTCTGCTTCTCTTTCTGCTTCTACTTCTCCTTCTCTTTCTTCTGCTTCTCCTTCTGCTTCTTCTTCGCCTTCTGCTTCAAATTCTCCTTCTGCTTCTCATTCTGCTTCTGCGTCTTCTGTTTCTTCTGCTTCTCCTGCTTCTGCTTCTCCTGCTTCTCCTACTTCTCGTGCTGCTTCTCCTTCTGCGTCTCTTTCTGCTTCTGCTTATCCTTTTGCTTCTCCTACTCCTAATATTTTTCTTTCGCCTTCTCCTTCTTCTTCTTCTGCTTCTCCTGCTGCTTCTGCTTCTGCTTATTCTAGTATTTCTGTTTCTTCTGCTTCAGATTGTGCTTCTTCTGTTTCTGCTTCTGCTTCAGATTCTGCTTCTGCTTCTTCGGCTTCTCCTGCGTCTTCTGCTTCTGCTTCTCCTGCGTCTTCTGCTTCTCTTTCTGCTTCTGCTTATCCTTCTGTTTCTCCTACTCCTAATCCTTCTCTTTCTCCTTCTCCTTCTTCTGCTTCTACTGCTGCTTCTCCTTCTGCTTCTTCTGTTTTTCTGTTTCTTCTTCTTCTGCTTCAGCTTCTGCTTCTTCTTCTTCTCCTTCCGCTTATGTTTCTCCTTCTGCTTCTGCTCTTCTCCTTCTTCTGCTTCTGCTTTTCCTGATTCTTCTTCTTCTGCTTCTCCTACTTTTCCTTATGCTTCTCCGTCCCATTCTCCTTCTCCTTCAATTTCTCCTTCTTGTGCTTCTCATTCTGCTTCTGCTTCTGCTTCTCCTGCTTCTGCTTCTTCTGTTTCTCCTTCTGCTTCTCTTTCTGCTTCTAATTCTGCTTCTGCTCCTCCTACTCCTAATCCTTCTCTTTCTCCTTCTTCTTCTTCTGCTTCAAGTTCTGCTTCTGCTTCTTCTGCTTGTTCTGTTTCTTCTACTTCTGCTTTTACAGCTTCTCCTGCTTCTGCTTCTCCTTCTGCTTCAGGTTTTGCTTCTGCTTCTTCGGCTTCTTCTGTTTCTTCTGCTTCTGCTCCGCCTGCTACTGCTTCTTCTGCTTCCCTTTCTGCTTCTCCTTTTGCTTCTGCTTCTCCTTCTGCTCCTTTTCCTTCTTCTGTTTCTTCTTCTGCTGCTGTTTCTCCCGCTTCTGCTTCTTCTGCTTCTCCTGCTTGTCCTTCTGCTTCTGCTTCTCCTTTTCCTTCTTCTGCTTCTCTTTCTGCTTCTGCTTCTGTTTCTGATTCTCCAACTTCTCCTTCTCCTTCTCCTTCTGTTTCTGCTTCTCTTTCTGCATCTGCATCTCCTTCTGCTTCAACTTCTGCTGCTCCTTCTCCTTCTTCTTTTTCTCTCTCTGCTTCGGCTTCTGCTTCTTATGCTTCTTTTTTTCTTCTGCTTCTGCTTTCCCTGCTTCTGCTTCTTATGCTTCTACTGCTTCTTCTGCTTCTGTTTCTTCCGCTTCTTCTGCTTCTACTTCTCTTTCTGCTTCTGCTTCTCCTGCTTGTTTTTCTGCTTCTTCTGCTGCTTCTCCTTCTGCTGCTTCTTCTACTTCCCCTTCTGCTTCTCTTTTTGCTTCTCCTTCTGCTTCTGCTTCTTCTGTTTCTCCTGCCGGAATTTCAGGTTCTACTTCTTCTGCTGCTTCTCCTTCTGCTTCTGCTTCTACTTCTGCTTCTGTTTCTGCTTCTTCTGCTTCTTCTCTTTCGGCTTCTCCTGCTTCTGCATCTTGTGCTTCTCCTGCTTCTCTTTCTGCTTCTCATTCCGCTTCTGCTTGTCCTTCTGCTTCTACTTCTCCTCCTTCTCCTTCTCCTACTTCTGCTTCTCCTTCAGCTTCTGCTTCTTCTGCTTCTCCTTCTGCATCTCCTTCTGCTTGTGCTTGTGCTTATGATTCTTCTTCTGCCTCTGCTTCTCCTTCTCCTTCTTTTGCTTCTCTGTTTCTTCTAGTTCTCCTTCTGTTTCTCCTTCTGCTTTTGCTTCTCTTTCTGCTTCTGCTTCTCGTTCTGCTTCTCCAGATTCTGCTTCTTCTCCTTCTCCTGCTACTCCTTCTGCTTCAGGTTCTGCTTCTGCTTCTTCGGCTTCTTCTGCTTCTGCTTCTCCTGCTGCTGCTGCTTCTGCTTCTCCTGCTTCTCCTTCTGCTTTTCCTTCTGTTTCTGCTTTTCCTTCTGCTTCTTCTCCTTCTTCTGTTTCTTCTACTTCTGCTTCTCCTGCTGCTGCTTGTCCTGCTTTTCGTTCTGCTTCTCTTTCTGCTTCTCCCTTTCCTTCTCCTTCTTCTTCTGCTTCTCCTTCTGCTTCAATTTCTCCTTCTGCTTCTCATTCTGCTTCTGCCTCTTCTGTTTTTTCTGCTTCTCGTGCTTCTGCTTCTTCTGCTTCTCCTGCTTCTCGTGCTGCTTCTCCTTCTGCTTCTCTTTCTGCTTCTGCTTATCCTTCTGCTTCTCTTACTAGTAATCCTTCTCTTTTGCCTTCTCCTTCTTCTTCTTCTGCTTCTCCTGCTGCTTCTGCTTCTGTTTATTCTACTATTTCTGTTTCTTCTGCTTCTTCTTCAGATTGTGCTTCTTCTGTTTCTCCTTCTGCTTCAGATTCTGCTTCTGCTTCTTCAGCTTCTTCTGTTTCTTCTGCTTCTGCTTCTCCTGCTACTTCTGCTTCTGTTGCTTCTCTTTCTGCTTCTCCTTCTTCTTCTGCTTCTCCTTCTGCTTCTGCTTCTGCTCTTATCCTTCTTCTGTTTCTTTTGCTTCTGTTTCTTCTGGTTCTTCTTCTTCTGTTTCTTCTGATTCTACTTCTGCTTCTCCTTCTTCTCCTTCTCTTTCTGCTTCTACTTCTTTTTCTTCTGCTTCTCCTGTTCTCCTTCTCCTTTTGCTCCTTCTTCTTCTTCTTCTTCTTGTTCTTCTTCTTCTTCTTCTTCTTCTTCTTCTCTTTCTTTTGCTTCTGCTTTTCCTGCTTCTTCTGCTTCTACTGCTTCTCTTTCTGCTTCTCATTCTGCTTCTGCTTCTCCTTCTGCTTCTCCTTTTGCTTCTGCTGCTCTTCCTTCTCCTTCTCCTACTTCTGCTTCTCCTTCTGCTTCTGCTTCTCCTTCTGCTTCTCTTTATATTTCTCTTTCTCCTTCTCGTTCTTCTGCTTCTACTTCTGCTTTTGCTTCTGCTACTTATGCTTCTTCTGTTTCTTTTGCTTCTGCTTCAGTTGCTTCTGCTTCTTAGCTTCTCCTGCTTCTGTTTCTGCTTCTTCTTCTTCTTCTCTTTCGGGTTCTCCTGCTTCTGCTTCTTGTGCTTCTCCTGCTTCTCTTTCTGCTACTCATGCTGCTTCTGCTTCTCCTTCTGCTTCTGCTTCTCCTCCTTCTCCTTCTCCTTCTCCTACTTCTGCTTCTCCTTCAGCTTCTGCTTCTTCTGCTTCTCCTTCTGCATCTCCTTCTGCTTGTTCTTATGCTTCTTCTTCTGCTTCTCCTGCTTCTTTTGGTTCACCTTTTGCTTCTGCTTCTTCTGCTTTTCCTGCTTCTCCTTCGGCTTCTCCCTCTGCCTCTCCTTCTGCTTCTCCTTCTGTTTCTCCTTCTTCTTCTCGTTCTTCTGCTTTTCCTTCTGCTTCTACATCTGCTCCTTCTCCCTCTGCTTCTGCTTCTCATGCTTCTTCTTTTTCTTCTGCTTCTGCTTCTCCTGCATCTGCTTCTTCTGCTTCTCCTGCTTCTCTTTCTGCTTCTCCTGCTGCTTGTCCTTCTGCTCCTCCTTCTCCTTCTTCTACTTCTCCTTCTGCTTCTACTTCTGCTTCTTCTTCTTCTCCTTCTTCTTCTCCAGCTTCTCCTTCTTCTTCTCCTTTTGCTTCTTCTTCTCCTTTTGCTTCTTCTTCTTCTTCTTCTTCTTTATCTTCTGTTTCTGCTTCTCCTGCTTCTGCATTTGTGCTTCTCCTGCTTCTCTTTCTTCTTCTCATTCTTCTGCTTCTCCTTCTGCTTCTCCTATTGCTTCTGCTGCCCTTCCTTCTCCTTCTCCTTCTCCTACTTCTGCTTCTCCTTCTGCTTCTGCTTCTTCTGCTTCTCCTGCTTCTCCTTCTGCATCTTCTTCTGCTTCTGCTTCTCATTCTGCTGCTTCTTCTGTTTCTGCTTCTCCTTCTTCTTCTGCTTCTTCTTCTGATTCTCCTTCTGCTTCTCCTTCTCCGTCTCGTTCTTCTGCTTTTCCTACTGCTTTTCCTTCTGCTTCTGCTACAACGACTACTGCTTCTGCTTCTTTTGTTTCTTCTCCTTCTACTTCTGCTTTTGATTCTCTTTCTGCTTCTGCTTCTCCTTCTGCTTCTCATTCTGCTTCTCCAGATTCTGCTTCTTCTACTTCTCCTGCTTCAGGTTCTGCTTCTGCTTCTTCGGATTCTTATGTTTCTGCTTCTTCTGCTTCCCCTCCTTCTCTTTCTGCTTCTCCTTCTGTTTCTGCTTCTCTTTCTGCTTCTCCTTCTGCTTCTGCTACTTCTCCTACTTCTGTTTCTTCTTCTTCTGCTTCTCCTGCTTCTCTTCGTCTGCTTCTCTTTCTGCTTCTGCTTCTCCTTCTGCTTCTCCAGATTCTGCTTCTTCTCCTTCTCCTGCTTCTCCTTCTGCTTCAGGTTCTGCTTCTGTTTCTTCGGCTTCTTCTGCTTCTGCTTCTCCTGCTGCTGCATCTTCTGCTTCTCCTGCTTCTCCTTATGCTTTTCCTTCTGTTTCTGCTTCTCCTTCTGCTTCTGCTTCTTGTCCTTCTCCTGTTTCTTCTGCTTCTGCTTCTCCTGTTTCTGCTTCTCCTGCTTCTCCTTCTTCTGCTCTTTCTGCTTCTCCTGCTGCTTTTCCTTCTCCTGCTCCTTCTTCTGCTTCTCTTTCTGCTTTTCCTTCTGCTTCTCCTTCTGCTTCTGCATCTTCTGCTGCTTCTGCTACTGCGTCTGCTTCTTCTGTGTCTTCTACTTCTCCTTCTGCTTCTCCTTCTGCTTTTGCTTCTCTTTCTGCTTCTGCTTCTCCTTCTGCTTCTCCAGATTCTGCTTCTTCCCCGTCTCCTGCTTCTCCTTCTGCTTCAGGTTCTGCTTCTGCTTCTTCGACTCCTTCAACTTCTGCTTCTCCTGCTGCTGCTTCTGCTTCTCCTGCTTCTCCTTCTGCTTTTCCTTCTGTTTCTGCTTTTCCTTCTGCTTCTGCTTCTTCTCCTTCTTCTGTTTCTTCTGCTTCTGCTTCTCCTGCTGCTGCTTGTCCTGCTTCTCAATCTCCTTCTCTTTCTGCTTCTCCCTCTCCTTCTCCTTTTGCTTCTCCTTCTCCTTCTGCTTCAATTTCTCCTTCTGCTTCTCATTCTGCTTCTGCGTCTTCAGTTTCTTCTGCTTCTCCTGCTTCTGCTTCTTCTGCTTCTCCTGCTTCTCGTACTGCTTCTCCTTCTGCTTCTCATTCTGCTTCTGCTTATCCTTTTGCTTCTCCTACTCCTAATCCTTCTCTCTCGCCTTCTCCTTCTTCTTCTCCTGCTTCTCCTGCTGCATCTGCTTCTGATTATTCTACTATTTCTGTTTCTTCTGCTTCTGCTTCAGATTGTGCTTCTTCTGTTTCTCCTTCTGCTTCAGATTCTGCTTCTGCTTCTTCAGCTTCATCTGATACTTCTGCTTCTGCATCTCCTGCATCATCTGATTCACCTGC
>NW_012288204.1:0-2511 GCF_000151885.1 Dipodomys ordii
GCTTATCCTTCTGTTTCTCCTACTCCTAATCCTTCTCTTTCTCCTTCTCCTTCTTCTGCTTCTACTGCTGCTTCTTCTTCTGCTTCTTCTGTTTTTCTGTTTCTTCTTCTTCTGCTTCAGCTTCTGCTTCTTCTTCTTCTCCTTCCGCTTATGTTTCTCCTTCTGCTTCTGCTCTTCTCCTTCTTCTGCTTCTGCTTTTCCTGATTCTTCTTCTTCTGCTTCTCCTACTTTTCCTTATGCTTCTCCGTCCCATTCTCCTTCTCCTTCAATTTCTCCTTCTTGTGCTTCTCATTCTGCTTCTGCTTCTGCTTCTCCTGCTTCTGCTTCTTCTGTTTCTCCTTCTGCTTCTCATTCTGCTTCTAATTCTGCTTCTGCTCCTCCTACTCCTAATCCTTCTCTTTCTCCTTCTTCTTCTTCTGCTTCAAGTTCTGCTTCTGCTTCTTCTGCTTGTTCTGTTTCTTCTACTTCTGCTTTTACAGCTTCTCCTGCTTCTGCTTCTCCTTCTGCTTCAGGTTTTGCTTCTGCTTCTTCGGCTTCTTCTGTTTCTTCTGCTTCTGCTCCGCCTGCTACTGCTTCTTCTGCTTCCCTTTCTGCTTCTCCTTTTGCTTCTGCTTCTCCTTCTGCTCCTTTTCCTTCTTCTGTTTCTTCTTCTGCTGCTGTTTCTCCCGCTTCTGCTTCTTCTGCTTCTCCTGCTTGTCCTTCTGCTTCTGGTTCTCCTTTTCCTTCTTCTGCTTCTCTTTCTGCTTCTGCTTCTGTTTCTGATTCTCCAACTTCTCCTTCTTCTCCTTCTGTTTCTGCTTCTCTTTCTGCATCTGCATCTCCTTCTGCTTCAACTTCTGCTGCTCCTTCTCCTTCTTCTTTTTCTCTCTCTGCTTCGGCTTCTGCTTCTTATGCTTCTTTTTTTCTTCTGCTTCTGCTTTCCCTGCTTCTGCTTCTTATGCTTCTACTGCTTCTTCTGCTTCTGTTTCTTCCGCTTCTTCTGCTTCTACTTCTCTTTCTGCTTCTGCTTCTCCTGCTTGTTTTTCTGCTTCTTCTGCTGCTTCTTCTACTTCTCCTTCTGCTTCTCTTTTTGCTTCTCCTTCTGCTTCTGCTTCTTCTGTTTCTCCTGCCGGAATTTCAGGTTCTACTTCTTCTGCTGCTTTTCCTTCTGCTTCTGCTTCTACTTGTGCTTCTGTTTCTGCTTCTTCTGCTTCTTCTCTTTCTGCTTCTCCTGCTTCTGCATCTTGTGCTTCTCCTGCTTCTC
The DNA here is from genome assembly GCF_000151885.1 of Dipodomys ordii. NCBI lineage: Eukaryota > Metazoa > Chordata > Mammalia > Rodentia > Heteromyidae > Dipodomys > Dipodomys ordii. The sequence goes on from NW_012288204.1 coordinate 1,244, forward strand.
TTTCTGCTTCTCATTCCGCTTCTGCTTGTCCTTCTGCTTCTACTTCTCCTCCTTCTCGTTCTCCTACTTCTGCTTCTCCTTCAGCTTCTGCTTCTTCTGCTTCTCCTTCTGCATCTCCTTCTGCTTGTGATTGTGCTTATGATGCTTCTTCTGCCTCTGCTTCTCCTTCTCCTTCTTTTGCTTCTCTGTTTCTTCTACTTCTCCTTCTGTTTCTCCTTCTGCTTTTGCTTCTCTTTCTGCTTCTGCTTCTCCTTCTGCTTCTCCAGATTCTGCTTCTTCTCCTTCTCCTGCTGCTCCTTCTGCTTCAAGTTCTGCTTCTGCTTCTTCGGCTTCTTCTGCTACTGCTTCTCCTGCTGCTGCTGCTTCTGCTTCTCCTGCTTCTCCTTCTGCTTTTCCTTCTGTTTCTGCTTTTCCTTCTGCTTCTTCTCCTTCTTCTGTTTCTTCTGCTTCTGCTTCTCCTGCTGCTGCTTGTCCTGCTTTTCGTTCTGCTTCTCTTTCTGCTTCTCCCTTTCCTTCTCCTTCTTCTTCTGCTTCTCCTTCTGCTTCAATTTCTCCTTCTGCTTCTCATTCTGCTTCTGCCTCTTCTGTTTTTTCTGCTTCTCCTGCTTCTGCTTCTTCTGCTTCTCCTGCTTCTCGTGCTGCTTCTCCTTCTGCTTCTCTTTCTGCTTCTGCTTATCCTTCTGCTTCTCTTACTAGTAATCCTTCTCTTTTGCCTTCTCCTTCTTCTTCTTCTGCTTCTCCTGCTGCTTCTGCTTCTGTTTATTCTACTATTTCTGTTTCTTCTGCTTCTTCTTCAGATTGTGCTTCTTCTGTTTCTCCTTCTGCTTCAGATTCTGCTTCTGCTTCTTCAGCTTCTTCTGTTTGTTCTGCTTCTGCTTCTCCTGCTACTTCTGCTTCTGTTGCTTCTCTTTCTGCTTCTCCTTCTTCTTCTGCTTCTCCTTCTGCTTCTGCTTCTGCTCTTATCCTTCTTCTGTTTCTTTTGCTTCTGTTTCTTCTGCTTCTTCTTCTTCTGTTTCTTCTGATTCTATTTCTGCTTCTCCTTCTTCTCCTTCTCTTTCTGCTTCTACTTCTATTTCTTCTTCTTCTTCTGCTTCTCCTTCTCCTTTTGCTCCTTCTTCTTCTTCTTCTTCTTCTTCTTCTTCTTCTTCTTCTTCTTCTTCTTCTTCTTCTTCTTCTTTTTCTTCTTCTTCTTCTTCTTCTTCTTCTTCTTCTTCTTCTTCTTCTCAAATCAATTAGCTTCTGCTTATCCTGCTTCTTCAGCTTCTACT
>NW_012288205.1:0-1386 GCF_000151885.1 Dipodomys ordii
CACCGCTGTGTCCCACTGTGTACCCCGCTGTGTCCAGCTTTGTCCCCGCTGTGTCCCGCTGTGTCCCCCATTGTGTCCCGATGTGTCCTCTGCTGTGTCCTCCGCTGTGTCCCGCTGTGTTCCCCGCTGTGTCCCGCTGTGACCACTGCTGTGAACCCGCTGTGTCTTGCTGTGTCCCGCTGTGTCCCCCGCTGTGTTCCGCTTTGTCCCCCCCTGTGTCCCGCTGTGTCCTCGCTCTGTCCCCCGCTGTGACCACTCTGTCCCTCTGTGTTCCCGCTGTGTCGCGCTGTGTCCCCGATGTGTCCTCGTGTGTCCCGCTCTCTACCCCGCTTTGCCCCCTGTGTCCCCGTGTCCCGCTGTGTCCCCCACTGTGTCCCCTTGTGTCCCAGCTGTGTACCCGGCTGTTTCCCCCTGTGTCGTCGCTGTTTAAACGCTGTGTCCCGCTGGGTCCCGCTGTGTCCTCGCTGGGTCCCCCACTGTGTCCCGCTGTGTCCCCCGCTGTGTCCTCCTGTGTCCCTGCAGGGTCCCCTCTGTGTCCCCGCTATGTCCCGCTGTGTCCTCGCTGTGTCACCCGTTGTCTACCGCTTTGTCCCCCACTGTGTCTCGCTGTGTCCCGCTGTGTCCCCCGCTGTGTCCCGCTGTGTCCTCGCTGTGTCCCCCGCTGTGTCCGCTGGGTCCCACTGTGTCCCGCTGTGTCCCCGCTGTGTCCCGCTTTGTCCCCGCTGTGTCCCTTTGTGTCCCGCTCTATCCCCTGCTCTGTCCCCCTGTGTTCCGCTGTGTCCCGCTGTGTCCCGCTGTGTTCCCCACTGTGTCCCGTTGTGTCCCAGCAGTGTACCCCACTGTGTCAGCCTGTGTCATCGCTGTTTCGACGCTGTGACCCGCTGGGTCCCGCTGGGTCCTCGCTGTGTTCCCCGCTGTGTCCCGCTGTGTCCCCCGCTATGTCCTGCTGTGTCCCGCTGTGTCCCGCTGTGTCCCGCTGTGTCCCCTGCTGAGTCCCGCTGTGTCCCCGCTGTGTCCCGCTGTGTCATTGCTGTGTCCCCCGCTGTGTCCCGCTTTGTCCCCCCTGTGTCCGCCGCTGTGTCCCGCTGTATTCCCCGCTGTGTCCCGCTGTGTCCTCAGCTGTGTCCCCGCTGTGTCCCGCTGTGTTCCGCTGTGTCCCACTGTATTCTGCTGTGTCCCATTGTGTCCTCGCTGTGTCTATCGCAGTGTCTGGCTGTGTCCCCCACTGTGTCCCGCTGTGTCCCGCTGTGTCCCGCTCTGTCCCCGCTGTTTCCCGCTGTGTCCCGCTGTGTACCGCTCGGTCCCCCGCTGTGTCCCCCACTCTGTCCCTGCTGTGTCTCGCTGTGTCCCCCCTGTGTCCGAGCTGTGTCCCGCTGTGTCCCCCTG
>NW_012288206.1:0-14439 GCF_000151885.1 Dipodomys ordii
ACGCTGTGTCCCGCTCTGTCCCCGCTGTGTCCCGTTGTGTCCTCCACTGTGTCCCACGCTTTGTGCTTGCTGTGTCCCCGCTGTGTCCCGCTCTTTCCTCACTGTGTCCCCTGCTGTGTCCCGCTCTGTCCCTCACTGTGTCCCGCTGTGTCCCCGCTGAGTCCCGCTGTGTCATTGCTGTGTCCCCCGCTGAGTCCTGCTTTGTCCCCACTCTGTCAACCGCTGTGTCCCGCTGTATTCCCCGATGTGTCCCGCTGTGTTCACACCTGTTTCCTCGCTGTGTCCCGCTGTATTCCGCTGTGTCCCACTGTGTTCCGCTGTGTCCCGTTGTGTCCTCGCTGTGTCTATCGCAGTGTCCGGCTGTGTCCCCCACTGTGTCCCGCTGTGTCCCGCTCTGTTCCGCTGTTTCCCGCTGCGTCCCGCGGTGTACCGCTCGGTCCCCCGCGTTGTCCCCCACTGTGTCCCTGCTGTGTCTCGCTGTGTCCCCCCTGTGTCCGCGCTGTGTCCCGGTGTGTCCCCCTGTGTCCCCAGCTGTGTTCCCGCTGTGTCCCGCTGTGTTCCGCTGTGTCCCCCTGTGTCCTCGCTGTGTATCCTGCATTGCCCCGCTGTGTCCTCGCTGTGTCCCCCGCTGTGTCCCGCTCTGTCCCTCACTGTGTCCCGCTGTGTCACGCTGTGTCCCGCTCTGTCCCCGCTGTGTCCCCCACTGTGTCCCCCACTGTGTCCCCGGCTTTGTCCTTGCTGTGTCCCCGCTGTGTCCCGCTCTTTCCTCACTGTGTCCCCTGCTGTGTCCCGCTGTGTCCCCCGCTGTGTCCCCCACTGTGTAACGCTGTGTCCCCCGCTGTGTCCCCCGTTGTGTCTCACTGTTTTCCCCGCTGTGCCCCCCCCGAGTCCCGCTGTGTCCTCGTTGTATCCCTCGTTCTGTCCCACTGTGTCCTCACTGTGTCCCCCGTTGTTTCCTGCTGTGTCCTCCGCTGTGTCCGACTGTGTCCCGCTGTGTCCCATGTGTCCCCGCTGAGTCCTGCAGTGTCCCCCGCTCTGTCCCCCGCTTTGTCCGGCTGTATCCCCCACTGTGTACCGCTGTGTCCCTCTGTGTCCCCGCTATGTCCCACTGTGTGCTCGCTGTGTCACCTGATGTCTACCGCTTTGTACCCCGCTGTGTCGCGCTGTGTCCCGCTGTGTCCTCGCTGTGTTCCCCGCTGTGTCCTACTGTGTCCCCGCTGTGTCCCCTGCTGTGTACCGCTATGTCCCCCCAGTGTCACCGCTGTGTCCAGCTTTGTCCTGCTCTGTCCCGTGTTGTCCCGCTTTGTCCCCTGCTGTGTGCCCCACGTTGTTCTCGCTGTGTCCCTCTGTTTCCCTCTGTGTCCCCCACTGTGTCCCCTTGTGTCTCCCGCTGTGTACCCCGCTGTGTCCCGCTGTGTACTACGCTGTGTCCCGCTGTGTCCCCTGCTGTGTCCAGCTGTGTCCCCCACTGTGTCCGGCTGTGTCCCTTGCTGTGTCCTGCTGTGACAAATGTTGTGTCCCCGCTGTGTCCGGCTGTGTCCCCGATGTGTCCCGCTGTTTCCCCGCTGTGTCCCCTCTGTGTCCCGCTGTGTACCCCGCTGCGTCCAGCTTTGTCCCCGCTGTGTCCCGCTGTATCCCCCACTGTGTCCCGATGTGTCCCCTGCTGTGTCCCCCGCTGTGTCCCGCTGTGTCCTCCGCTGTGTCCCGCTGTGTCCACTGCTGTGAACCCGCTGTATCTTGCTGTGTCCCGCTGTGTTCCCTGCTGTGTCCCGCTTAGTCCCCCCCTGTGTCCCGCTGTGTCCTCGCTGTGTCCCCCGCTGTGACCGCTCTGTCCCGCTGTGCCCCCGCTGTGTCCCGCTGTGTCCCCGATGTGTCCCCATGTGTCCCGCTCTATACCACACTCTGTCCCCCTGTGTCCCCCTGTGTCCCGCTGTGTCCCCCACTGTGTCCCGTAGTGTCCCAGCTGTGTACCCCGCTGTGTCCCGCTGTGTCGTCGCTGTTTCAACGCTGTGTCCCCGCTGTGTCCCCCACTGTGTCCCGCTGTGTCCCCCGCTGTGTCCTCCTGTGTCCCTGCAGTGTCCCCTCTGTGTCCCCGCTATGTCCCGCTGTGTCCTCCCTGTGTCACCCGCTGTCTACCGCTTTGTCCCCCACTGTGTCCCGCTGTGTTCCCCACTGTGTCCCGTTGTGTCCCAGCACTGTAACCCGCTCTGTCAGCCTGTGCCGTCGCTGTTTCGACACTGTGTCCCACTGGGTCTCGCTGGGTCCTTGCTGTGTTCCCTGCTGTGTCCCGCTATGTCCCCCACTGTGTCCTGCTGTGTCCCGCTGTGTCCCGCTGTGTCCCCCGCTGAGTCCCGCTGTGTCCCCGCTGTGTCCCGCTGTGTCATTGCTCTGTCCCCCGCTGTGTCCCGCTTTGTCCCCTCTGTGTCCGCCGCTGTGTCCCGCTGTATTCCCCGCTGTGTCCCGCTATGTCCCCAGCTGTGTCCCCCCTGTGTCCCACTGTGTTCCGCTGTGTCCCGTTGTGTCCTCGCTGTGTCTATCGCAGTGTCCGGCTGTGTCCCCCACTGTGTCCCACTGTGTCCCGCTCTGTCCCCGCGGTTTCCCGCTGTGTCCCGCTGTGTACAGCTCGGTCTCCCTCTGTGTCCCCCACTGTGTCCCTGCTGTGTCTCGCTGTGTCCCCTGCTGTGTCCCCCCTATGTCCGCGCTGTGTCCCGGTGTGTCCCCCTGTGTCTCCAGCTGTGTCCCCGCTGTGTCCCGCTGTGTTCCGCTGTGTCCCCCTGTGTCCTCGCTGTGTATCCTTCAGTGCCCCGCTGTGTCCTCGCTGTGTCCCCAGCTGTGTCCCGCTCTGTCCCTCGCTGTGTCCCGCTGTGTCCCGCTGTGTCCCGCTTTGTCCCCGCTGTGTCCCGCTGTGTCCCCCACTGTGTCTCCCGCTTTGTGCTTGCTGTGTCCCCGCTGTGTCCCGCTCTTTCCTCACTGTGTCCCCTGCTGTGTCCCGCTCTGTCCCCCGCTGTGTTCCCCGCTGTGTCCCTCACTGTGTAAAGCTGTGTCCCCCGTTGTGTCTCGCTGTTTTCCCCGCTGTGTCCCCCCTGTGCCCGCGCTGTGTCCCACTGTGTCCTCGCTGTATCCCTCGTTCTGTCCGGCTGTGTCCACACTGTGTCCCCCGTTGTGTCCCGCTGTGTCCTCCGCTGTGTATCCTGCAGTGCCCACTTTGTCCTCGCTGTGTCCCCCGCTGTGTCCCGCTCTGTCCCTTGCTGTGTCCTGCTGTGTCACGCTGTGTCCTGCTCTGTCCCTGCTGTGTCCCGCTGTGTCCCCGACTGTGTCCCCCGCTTTGTCCTTGCTGTGTCCCCGCTGTGTCCCGCTCTTTCCTCACTGTGTCCCCTGCTGTGTCCCGCTGTGTCCCCTGCTGTGTCCCCCGCTGTGTCCCCCCGCTGTGTAACACTGTGTCCCCCGCTGTGTCCCCTGTTGTGTCTCGTTGTTTTCCCCGCTGTGTCCCCCCCTGAGTCCCGCTGTGTCCCGCTGTGTCCTCGCTGTATCCCTCGTTCTGTCCGGCTGTGTCCTCACTGTGTCCCCCGTTGTGTCCGGTGTGTCCTCCGCTGTGTCCGACTGTGTCCCGCTGTGTCCCGCTATGTCCCCGCTGAGTCCTGCAGTGTCCCCCGCTCTGTCCCCCGCTTTGTCCGGCTGTATCCCCCACTGTGTACCGCTGTGTCCCTTTGTGTCCCCCACTTTGTCCCGCTGTGTGCCCGCAGTGTACCCGCTTTGTCCTGCTGTGTCCCACTGTGTCCCGCTGTGTCCCGCTGTGTCCCCCGCTCTGTCCTGCTGTGTCCCTGCAGTGTCCCTCTGTGTCCCCGCTATGTCCCGCTGTGTCCTCACTGTGTCTCCCGCTGTCTACCGCCTTGTCCCTCGCTGTGTCGCGCTGTGTCCCACTGTGTCCCGCTCTGTCCCGCGTTGTGTCCTGCTGTGTCCTCACTGTGTCCCCCGCTGTGACCGCTGTGTCCCGCTGTGTCCCGCTGTGTCCCCGCTGTGTCCCGCTTTTTCCCCGCTGTGTCCCTGTGTGTCCCGCGCTATCTCCTGCTCTGTCCCCCTGTGTGCCGCTGTGTCCCCCGCTGAGTCCCGCTGTGTCCCCGATGTGTCCTGCTGTGTCCCCCGCTCTGTCGCGCTTTGTCCCCCAAGTGTCCCCCGCTGTGTCCCGCTGTGTCCCCCGCTGTGTCACGCTGTGTCCCCTGCTGTGTCCCCGCTGTGTCGCGCTGTGTCCACTGCTGTTACCCTGCTGTGTCTTGCTGTGTCCAGCTGTGTCCCCTGCTGTGTCCCGCTGTGAGCAATGTTGTGTCCCCGCTGTGTCCGGCTGTGTCCCCGATGTGTCCCGCTGTTTCCCCGCTGTGTCCCCGCTGTGTCCCACTGTGTACCCCGCTGTGTCCAGCTTTGTCCCCGCTGTGTCCCGCTGTATCCCCCACTGTGTCCCGATGTGTCCCCTGCTGTGTCCCCCGCTGTGTCCCGCTGTGTCCTCCGCTGTGTCCCGCTGTGTCCACTGCTGTGAACCCGCTGTATCTTGCTGTGTCCCGCTGTGTCCCCTGCTGTGTCCCGCTTTGTCCCCCCCTGTGTCCCGCTTTGTCCTCGCTGTGTCCCCCGCTGTGACCGCTTTGTCTCGCTGTGTCCCCGCTGTGTCCCGCTGTGTCCCTGATGTGTCCCCGTGTGTCCCGCTCTATACCCCACTCTGTCCCCCTGTGTCCCCCTGTGTCCCGCTGTGTCCCCCACTGTGTCCCCTTGTGTCCCAGCTGTGTACCCCGCTGAGTCCCCCTGTGTCGTCGCTGTTTCAATGCTGTGTCCTGCTGGGTCCCGCTGTTTCCTCGTTGTATTCCTCGCTGTATTCCGCTGTGTCCCCGCTGTGTCCCCCACTGTGTCCCGATGTGTCCCCCGCTGTGTCCTCCTGTGTCCCTGCAGGGTCCCCTCTGTGTCCCCGCTATGTCCCGCTGTGTCCTCGCTGTGTCACCCGCTGTCTACCGCTTTGTCCCCCACTGTGTCTCGCTGTGTCCCGCTGTGTCCCCGCTGTGTCCCCCCGCTGTGTCCCCGCTTTGTCCCCCGCTGTGTCCCCTTTGTGTCCCGCTCTATCCCCTGCTCTGTCCCCTTGTGTCCCGCTGTGTCCCGCTGTGTTCCCCACTGTGTCCCGTTGTGTCCCAGCAGTGTACCCCTGCTGTGTCAGCCTGTGTCGTCGCTGTTTCGACGCTGTGTCCCGCTGGGTCCCGCTGGGTCTTCGCTGTGTTCCCGCTGTGTCCCGCTGTGTCCCCCGCTGTCTTCTCCTTTGTCCCGCTGTGTCCCGCTGTGTCCCGCTGTGTCCCCCGCTGAGTCCCGCTGTGTCCCCGCTGTGTCCCGCTGTGTCATTGCTCTGTCCCCTGCTGTGTCCCGCTTTGTCCCCCCTGTGTCCGCCGCTGTGTCCCGCTGTATTCCCCGCTGTGTCCCGCTGTGTCCCCAGCTGTGTACCCGCTGTGTCCCGCTGTGTACCGCTCGGTCCCCCGCTGTGTCCCCCACTGTGTCCCTGCTGTGTCTCGCTGTGTCCTCCGCTGTGGCCCCCCTGTGTACCCCGCTGAGTCCCGCTGTGTCCCCGCTGTGTCCCGCTGTGTCATTGCTGTGTCCCCCGCTGTGTCATGCTTTGTCCCCCCTGTGTCCGCCCCTGTGTCCCTCTGTATTCCCCGCTTTGTCCTGCTGTGTCCCTCGTTGAGTCCCGCTGTGTCCCCGCTGTGTCCCGCTGTGTCATTGCTGTGTCCCCCACTGTGTCCCGCTTTGTCCCCCCTGTGTCCGGCACTGTGTCCCGCTGTATTCCCCGCTGTGTCGCGCTGTGTCCCCAGCTGTGTCCCCTCTGTGTCCCGCTGTGTTCCGCTGTGTCCCACTGTGTTCCGTTGTGTCCGGTTGTGTCCTCACTGTGTCTATCGCAGTGTCCGGCTGTGTCCCCCACTGTGTCCCGCTGTGTCCCGCTGTGTCCCCGCTGTTTCCCGCTGTGTCCCGCTGTGTACCGCTCGGTCCCCCGCTGTGTCCCCCACTGTGTCCCTGCTGTGTCTCGCTGTGTCCCCGGCTGTGTCCCCCCTGTGTCCTAGCTGTGTATCCTGCAGTGCCCCGCTGTGTCCTCGCTGTGTACCCCGCTGTGTCCCACTATGTCCCTCGCTGTGTCCCGCTGTGTCACGCTGTGTCCCGCTCTGTCCCCGCTGTGTCCCGCTGTGTCCCCCACTGTGTCCCCCCTTTGTCCTTGCTGTATCCCCGCTGTGTCCCACTCTTTCCTCACTGGGTCCCCTGCTGTTCCCGCTGTGTCCCCTGCTGTGTCCACCGCTGTGTTCCCCACTGTGTAACGCTGTGTCCCCCGCTGTGTACCGCTGTATACCCCACTCTGTCCCCCGCTGTGTCCTACTCTGTCCCCTGCTGTGTCCCGCTGTGTCCTGCTGTGTCCTGCTGTGTCCCCCGCTGTCTCCCGCTGTGTCTCCAAAGTGTCCCCGCTGTGTCCCGCAGTGTCCCGCTGTGTCCCGTGGTGTCCCTCTTTGTCCCCCGCTGTGTTTCCCCGCTGAGTCTCTCTGTGTCCCCACTACTTCCCGCTTTGTCCTCAATTTGTCCCCCGCTGTGTCCCGCTATGTCTCCCCCTGGTCCTCCGCTTTGTCCCCGCTGTGTCCCGCTGTGTCCTGCTGTGTCTCCCGCTGTGTCTCCGCTGTGTCTCGATGTGTACCCCGCTGTGTCCAGCTGTGTCACCGCTATGTCACGCTGTGTTCCTATATCTGTCCCCCTCTGTGTCGCGGTGTGTCCCCCACTGTGTCCCGCTGTGTCCTGCTGTGTCCCCCGCTGTGTCGGGCTGGGTCCCCGCAGTTTCCCCGCTGTGTCCCGCTGTGTCCCGCTGTGTCCCGTGGTGTCCCGCTTTGTCCCCTGATGTGTCCCCTGCTGTGTCCTGCTGTGTCACGCTGTGTCCCGATCTGTCCCTGCTGTGTCCCGCTGTGTCCCGCTGTGTCCCCGCTGTGTGTCCGCTGTGTCCCACTGTGCACCCCACTGTGTCCAGCTTTGTCCCCGCTTTGTCCAGCTGTGTCCCTTCTCTGTCCCACGCTGTCCCCTTATATGTCCCCTGCTGTGTCCCGCTGTGTCCCCCGCTTTGCCCCGCTGTGTCCCCACAGTCTCCTCGCTGTGTCCCGCTGTGAACCATGCTGTCCCGCTTTGTCCCCCGCTGTGTCCCCCGCTGAGTCTCGCTGTGTCCCCACTGTGTCCCGCTTTGTCCTCAATTTGTCCCCCGCTGTGTCCCGATTTCTCCCCCCGTGTCCCCTGCTGTGTCCCGCTGTGTCCCCCGCTGTGCCAGCTGTGACCCTGCTGAGTCCCGCTGTGTCACCGCTGTGTCCCACTTTGTCGTCATTGTGTCCCCCGCTGTGTCCCGCTTTGTCCCCCCGTGTCCCCTGCTGTGTCCCACTGTGTCCCCCGCTATGTCCCGCTGTGTCATACGCTGTGTCCCGCTGTATACCCACAGTGTCCCCGCTGTGTCCAGCTGTGTCCCGCTGTGTTCCGTGGTATCCCGCTTTGTCCCCCGCTGTGTACCCTGCTGAGTCCCCGCTGTGTCCCCGCTGTTTCCAGCTGTGTCCCGCTATGTCCCCCACTGTGTCCCGTTGTGTCCCTAGTTGTGTACCCCGCTGTGTCCCGCTGTGTCCCCGCTGTATCGACGCTGTGTCCCGCTGAGTCCCGCTGTGTCCTCTCTGTGTACTCCGCTGTGTCCCGCTGTGTACCCCTCTGTGTCCCATGCTGTGTCCCGCCTTGTCCCGCTGTGTTGCCCGCTGTGTCCCTGCTGTGCCCCGCTGTGTTCCGCTGTGTCCCGCTGTGTACTGCTGTGTTCCCCGCTGAGTCCCGCTGTGTCCACGCAGTGTCCCAAAGTGTCCTCGCTGTGTCCCCCGCTGTGACCCGCTGTATCCCCGCTGTGTCCCCCGCTGTGTCCCGCTGTGTCCCTCTGTGTCCCCTGTTGTGTCCCCTGCTAGGTCCCACTGTGTCCCCCGCTGTGTCCCGCTGTGTCCCACTGTGTCCTGCTGTTCCCGCTGTATCCCGCTGTGTCGTCGCTGTGTCCCCCGCTGTGTCCCGCTGTGTCATCGCTGTGTCCCCCGTGTGTCCCGCTGTGTACCCCGCTGTGCCCCTCTGTCCTGCTATGTCCTGCTCTGTCCCCACTGTGTCCCGCTGTGTCCCGCTGTGTCCCCGCTGTGTCCCAATGTGTCCTCACTGTGTCCCCCGCTGTGTCTCGCTGTGTCCCCCCTGTGTCCCCCGCTGTGTCCCGCTGTGTCCCTCAGTGTCCCCTACTCTGTCCCCTGCTCTGTCCCACTGTGTCCCCCGCTGTGTCCCTACTGTGTCCCCGCTGTGTCCCGCTGTGTCCTGCTCTGTCCCCTGCTGAGTCCCGCTGTGTCCCAGATGTGTCCCGCTGTGTCCTCGCTGTGTCCCCCGCTGTGTCACGCTTTGTCCCCCAAGTGTCTCCCGCTGTGTCCCGCTGTTTCCCCGCTGTGTCCCCTGCTGTGTCCCCGCTGTGTCCCGCTGTGTCCTGCTGTGTCCCGCAGTGTCCCGCTGTGACCGTTCTGAGTCCCGCTATGTCCCCACTGTGTCCAGCTTTGTCGTCGCTGTGTCCCCCGCTGTGTCCCGCTTTGTCCCCCCGTGTCCCTCGCTGTGTCCCGCTGTGTCCTCCGCTGTGTCCCGCTGTATCCCCCACTGTGTCCCCCGCTGTGTCCCCCTGTGTCCCGCTGTGTCACTTTGTGTCCCCCGCTGTCTCCCGCTGTGTCTCCAAAGTTTCCCCGCTGTGTCCCGCTGTGTCCCGTGGTGTCCCGATTTGTCCCCCGATGTGTCCCCCGCTGAGTCTCGCAGTGTCCCCACTGTGTTCCGCTTTGTCCTCAATTTGTCCCCCGCTGTGTCCCGCTATGTCTCCCCCTGATCCTCTGCTTTGTCCCTGCTTTGTCCCGCTGTGTCCTGCTGTGTCCGCCGCTGTGTCCCCGCTGTGTCCCGATGTGTACCCCGCTGTGTCCAGCTGTGTCCCGCTGTGTTCCGTGGTATCCCGCTTTGTCCCCCGCTGTGTACCCTGCTGAGTCCCCGCTGTGTCCCCCTGTGTCCAGCTGTGTCCCGCTATGTCCCCCACTGTGTCCCGTTGTGTCCCTAGCTGTGTACCCTGCTGTGTCCCGCTGTGTCCCTGCTGTATCGACGCTGTGTCCCGCTGAGTCCCGCTGTGTCCTCTCTGTGTACTCCGCTGTGTCCCACTGTGTCCCCCGCTGTGTCCCTCGCCGTGTCCCGCTGTGTTCCCCGCTGTGTCCCGCTGTGTCCTCCCTGTGTCCCCCGCTGTGTCCCGCTGTGTCCTCCGCTGTGTCCCCTGCTATGTCCCCACTGTGTCCTGCTGTGTCCCACTGTGTCCCCGCTGTGTCCCAATGTTTCCTCAAGGTGTCCCCCGCTGTGTCCCGCTGTGTCCCCCCTGTGTCCCCCGCTGTGTCCCGCTGTGTCCCTCTGTCTCCCCTGCTGTGTCCCCTGCTCTGTCCCACTATGTCCCACGCTGTGTCCCTGCTGTGTCCCCACTGTGTCCTGCTGTGTCCCGCTGTGTCCTCGCTGTGTCCCCCGCTATGTCGCGCTTTGTCCCCCAAGTGTCCCCCGCTGTGTCCCGCTGTGTCCTGCTGTGTCCCCTGCTGTGTCCCGCTGTGTCCTGCTGTGTCTCCCGCTGTGTCCCACTGTATCCCGCTCTATTCCGTGGTGTCCCGTTTGTCCCCCGCTGTGTCCCCCGCTGAGACCCCGCTTTGTCCCCACTGTGTCCCGCTGTGTCCCACTGTGTCCCCGCTGTGTCCCAATGTTTCCTCAAGGTGTCCCCCGCTGTGTCCCGCTGTGTCCCCCCTGTGTCCCCTGCTGTGTCCCGCTGTGTCCCTCTGTGTCCCCTGCTGTGTCCCCTGCTCTGTCCCACTATGTCCCACGCTGTGTCCCTGCTGTGTCCCCACTGTGTCCTGCTGAGTCCCGCTGTGTCCCCGCTGTGTCCTGCTTTGTTGTCGCTGTGTCCCCCGATGTGTCCCACTTTGTCCCCCGCTGTGTCCTGCTGCGTCCCTGCTGTGTCCCGCTGTGTCACCCACTGTGTCCCCTCTGTGTGCCCGGTGTGTCCTGCTGTGTATCCCGCTGTGTCCAACGGTGTCACCGCTGTGTCCCGCTGTGTCCTTTTTCTGTCTCCCGTTGTCCCCTGCTGTGTCCCCCGCTGTGTCCCGCTGTGTCCCACTATGTCCCCCGCTTTGTCCCGCTGTTTCCCCGCAGTGTCCCCGCTGTGTCCCGTTGTGTCACACTGTGTCCCGTGGTGTTCCGCTTTGTCCCCTGCTGTGTCCCCCGCTGAGTCCTGCTTTGTCCCCGTTGTGTCCCGCTGTGTCCCCCGCTCTGTCCCCCGCTGTGTCCAGCTGTGTCCCCCTCTGTGTCCCGCTGTGTCCTGCTGTGTCCCCCGCTGTGTCCCACTGTATCCCACTCTATTCCGTGGTGTCCCGTTTGTCCCCCGCTTTGTCCCCGCTGTGCCCCGCTGTGTCCCGCTGTGTCCCGCTATGTCCCCCACTGTGTCCCGTTGTGTCCCCAGCTATGTACCCCACTGTGTCCCGCTGTGTCCCCGCTGTATCGACACTGTGTCCCGCTGGGTCCCGCTGTGTCCCCTCTGTGTCCCAATGTGTCCTCACTGTGTGCCCCGCTGTATCCCGCTGTGTCCCTCCTGTGTCCCCCGCTGTGTCCCACTGTGTCCCTCTGCGTCCCCTGCTGTGTCCCCTGCTCTGTCCCACTGTGTCCCCCGCTGTGTCCCTGCTGTGTCCCCGCTGTGTCCTGCTGTGTCCCCCCCTGAGTCCTGCTGTGTCCCAGATGTGTCCCGCTGTGTCCTCGCTGTGTCCCCTGCTGTGTCCCACTTTGTCCCCCCTGTGTCCCCCACTGCGTCCCGCTGTGTCCCTCTGTGTCCCCTGCTGTGTCCCCCACTGAGTCCCGCTTTGTCCCCGTTGTTTCCTGCTGTGTCCCCACTCTGTCCCCCGCTGTGTCCCGCTGTGTCCCCCTCTGTGTCCCGCTGTGTCCTGCTGTGTCCCCCGCTGTCTCCCACTGTATTCTGCTCTATTCCGTGGTGTCCCGTTTGTCCCCACGCTGTGTCCCCCGCTGAGTCCCCGCTTTGTCCCCGCTGTGCCCCGCTGTGTCTCGCTGTGTCCCTCTGTGTCCCGCTATGTCCCCCACTGTGTCCCGTTGTGTCCCCAGCTATGTACCCCGCTGTGTCCCGCTGTGTCCCCGCTGTATCGACACTGTGTCCCGCTGGGTCCCGCTGTGTACTCTCTGTGTTCCCCGCTGTGTCCCGGTGTGTCCCCCGCTGGGTCCCTCTCTGTGTCCCTGCTGCGCCCCTCCGTGTCCCGCTGTGTACTGCTGTGTCCCTCGCTGAGTCCCGCTGTGTCCCCTCTGTGTCCCAATGTGTCCTCACTGTGTGCCCCGCTGTATCCCGCTGTGTCCCTCCTGTGTCCCCGCTGTGTCACGCTTTGTTCCGCTGTGTCCGGCTGTGTCCTGGCTGTGTCTCCCACTGTTTCCCCCGCTGTGTCCCGCTGTGACCCTGTTGAGTCCCGCTGTGTCCCCTCTGTGTCCCGCTTTGTCATCGCTGTGTCCTCCGCTGTGTCCCGCTTTGTCCCCCCGTGTCCCCTGCTGTGTCCCGCTGTGTCCCCCGCTATGTCCCGCTGTTTCATCTGCTGTGTCCCGCTGTATACCCACAGTGTCCCCGCTGTGTCCAGCTGTGTCCCGCTGTGTTCCTTGGTATCCCGCTTTGTCCCCCGCTGTGTACCCTGCTGAGTCCCCGCTGTGTCCCCGCTGTGTCCAGCTGTGTCCCGCTATGTCCCCCACTGTGTCCCGTTGTGCCCCTAGCTGTGTACCCCGCTGTGTCCTGCTGTGTCCAGGCTGTATCGACTCTGTGTCCCGCTGAGTCCCGCTGTGTCCTCTCTGTGTACTCCGCTGTGTCCCACTGTGTCCCCCGCTGTGTCCCCCGCTGTGTCCCGCTGTGTCCCCCTCTGTGTCCCGCTGTGTCCTGTTGTGTCCCCCGCTGTGTCCCACTGTATCCTGCTCTATTCTGTGGTGTCCCGTTTGTCCCCCGCTGTGTCCCCCGCTGAGTCCCCGCTTTGTACCCGCTGTGCCCCGATGTGTCCCGCTGTGTCCCGCTATGTCCCCCACTGTGTCCCATTGTGTCCCCAGCTATGTACCCCGCTGTGTCCTGCTGTGTCCCCGCTGTATCGACACTGTGTCACGCTGGGTCCCGCTGTGTACTCTTTGTGTTCCCCGCTGTGTCCCGCTGTGTCCCCTGCTGGGTCCCTCGCTCTGTCCTGCTGTGCCACCCGCTGTGACCCTGCTGTGCCCGGCTGTGTCCCGCTGTGTACTGCTGTGTTCCCCTCTGAGTCCCGCTGAGTCCCGCTGTGTCCTCTCTGTGTACTCTGCTGTGTCCCTCTGTGTTCCCCGCTGTGTCCCTCCTGTGTCCCCCGCTGTGTCCTACTGTGTCCCTCTGTGTCCCCTGCTCTGTCCCCTGCTCTGTCCCACTGTGTCCCCCGATGTGTCCCTGCTGTGTCCCCGCTGTGTCCCTCTGTGTCCCGCTGTGTCCCCCGCTGGGTCCTGCTGTGTCCCAGATGTGTCCCGCTGTGTCCTCGCTGTGTCCCCTGCTGTGTCCCGCTTTGTCCCCACTGTGTCCCCCGCTGTGTTCCGCTGTGTGCCCCGCTGTGTCCCACTGTGTCCCCTGCTGTGTCCCCACTGTGTCCCGCTGTGTCCCGCTGTGTCCCGCTATGTCCCGTTGTGACCGTGTTGAGTCCCGCTGTGTTCTGCTGCGTCCCGCTGTGTCCTCGCTGTGTCCCCCGCTGTGTCCCGCTTTGTCCCCCCTGTGTCCACCGCTGTGTCCCGCTGTGTCCCCCACCGTGTCCCGCTGTGTCCCCTGCTGTGTCCAGCTGTGACCCTCCTGAGTCCCGCTCTGTCCCCGCTGTGTCCTGCTTTGTCGTCCCTGTGTCCTCCGCTGTGTCCCGATTTCTCCCCCTGTGTCCCCTGCTGTGTCCAGCTCTGTCCCCCGCTGTGTCCCGCTGTGACCCTGATGAGTCCCGCTGTGTCCCCGCTGTGTCCCGCTTTGTCGTCGCTGTGTCCCCCGCTGTGTCCCGCTTTGTCCCCCCGTGTTCCCTGCTGTGTCAGGCTGTGTCCCCCGCTATGTCCTGCTGTGTCATCCGCTGTGTCCCGCTGTATACCCACAGTGTCCCCGCTGTGTCCAGCTGTGTCCCGCTGTGTTCCGTGGTATCCTGCTTTGTCCCCCGCTGTGTAACCTGCTGAGTCCCCGTTGTGTCCCATCTGTGTCCAGCTGTGTCCCGCTATGTCCCCCACTGTGTCCCGTTGTGTCCCTAGCTGTGTACCCCGCTGTGTCCCGCTGTGTCCCGGCTGTATCGACGCTGTGTCGCGCTGAGTCCTGCTGTGTCCTCTCTGTGTACTCCGCTGTGTCCCACTGTGTTCCCCGCTGTGTCCCTCGCTGTGTCCCGCTGTGTCCCCCGCTATGTCCCGCTGTGTCCTCCCTGTGTCCCCCTCTGTGTCCCACTGTGTCCTCCGCTGTGTCCCCTGCTGTGTCCCTGCTGTGTCCCGCTGTGTTCCGCTGTGTACCGCTGTATCCTCGCTGTGTCTCACGCAGTGTCCTGCTTTGTCCCGTGCTGTGTCCCGCTGTGTACCCCTCTGTGTCCCCCGCTGTGTCCCGCTGTGTCCCGCTGTGTTGCCCGCTGTGTCCCTGCTGTGCCCCGCTGTGTTCCGCTGTGTCCTGCTGTGTACTGCTGTGTTCCCCGCTGAGTCCCGCTGTGTCCCCGCTGTGTCCCAAAGTGTCCTCGCTGTGTCCCCTGCTGTGACCCGCTGTGTCCCCCGCTGTGTCCCGCTGTGTCCCTCTGTGTCCCCTGCTATGTCCAACTGTGTCCCCCGCTGTGTCCCGCTGTGTCCCGCTGTGTACTGCTGTGTCCCCCACTGAGTCCCGCTGTGTCCCCGCTGTGTCGCAATATGTCCTCGGTGTGTCCCCCGCTGTGTCCCGCTGTGTCCCCCCTGTTTCCCCCGCTGTGTCCCGCTGTGTCCACTGCTGTGTCCCCGCTATGTCCTGCTGTGTCCACCGCTGTGTCCCGCTGTGTCCTGCTGTGTCCCCCGTTGTGGCCCGCTGTGTCGTCGCTGTGTCCCCCGCTGTGTCCCGCTGTGTCCTGCTGTGTCCCCTGCTGTGTCCCCGCTGTGTCACGCTGTGTTCCGCTGTGTCCGGCTGTGTCCTGGCTGTGTCTCCCACAGTGTCCCGCTGTGACCTCGCTGTGTCCCCTGCTGTGTCCGGCTGAGTCCCCCGCCGTGTCCCTCAGTGTCTCGTTATGTCCCGCTCTGTCCCCGTTGTGTCCTGCTGTGTCCCGCTGTGTCCCCGCTGTGTGTCCTCTGTGTCCCGCTGTGTACCCCGCTGTGTCCAGCTTGTCT
>NW_012288207.1:0-1808 GCF_000151885.1 Dipodomys ordii
AGTCCCGCTGTTTACTTCAACTATGTCCCCTGATGAGTCCACGCTGAGTCACCCCGCTGTGTCCCGCTGAGTCTATTACTGTGTCCCAGCTATGTCCCGATGAGTCCCCGCTGTGTCCTCGCTGTGTACCAGGATGTGATCCCCTTTGTGTCCCCCAGGTGTGTACCCGCTGTGTCCCGCTGTGTCCCAGCTGTATCGACGCTGTGTCACGCTGTGTCCGATGTGTACCCCTCTGTGTTCCCCTCAGTGTCCCGCTGTGTCCCTGCTGTGTCCCGCTGTGTCTGCTGTGTCCCGCTGTGAACTGCTGTGTCCCCCGCTGTGTCCCGTTGTGTCCCACTGTGTCCCCCGCTTGTCCCGCTGTGTCTACTACTGTGTTCTGCTGTGCGCCGATGTGTTCCGCTGTGTCCTGCTGTGTCCCGCTGTGTCCTCGTTGTGTGCCACGCTGTGTTCCGCTGTGTCCTCGCTATATTCCCCGATGTGTCCCTTTGTGTCCCCAGCTGTGTGTCCCGCTGTGTCCCGCTGTGTCCCCTATCAGTCCCCCTCTGTGTCCCCTGCTGTGTCCCGCTGTGTCCCGCTGTGTCCCCCGCTTTGTCTCGCTGTGTCCCCGCAGTGTCCCAGCTGTGTTCCGTTGTGTCACACTGGGTCCCGTGGTGTCCTGCTTTGTCCACCGCTGTGTCCCCCGCTGAGTCCCCTCTGTGTCCCCGCTGTGTCCCGCTGTGTCCTCGCTGTGACCCCCGCTGTCTCTCGTTTTGTCCCATGCTGTGTCCCACTGTGTCCTCGCTGTGTTTCCTGGCTGTGTCCCGCGGTGTCCCCGCTTTGTCCCCCGCTGTGTCCCACTGTGTCCCGCTGTGTACCCTGCTGTGTCCTGCTATGTTCCCGCAGCGTCCCTGCTGTGTCCTGCTGTGTCCCGCTGTGTCCCGTGGTGTCCCGCTTTGTCCCTCACTGTGTCCCCCGGTGAGTCCCCGCTGTGTCCCGCTGTTTCCTCACTGTGTCCCCTGCTGTGTCCCGCTGTGTCCCCCGCTGTGTCCTGCTGTGTCTACTGCTGTGTCCCGGCTGTGTCCTGCTGTGTCCGGCTGTGTCCTCGCTGTGTCCCACTGTGTCCCCGCTGTGTCCCCCGATGGGTCCCCCGCTGTGTACCACTGTGTCCCACTCTGTGTCCCCCACTTTGCCCCACTGTGTCCGCCGCTGTGTCCGGGCTGTGTCCCCGCTGTTCTCCGGTGTGTCCGTGCTGTGTCCCGCTGTGTTCTGCTGTGTCCCCGCTGTGTTTTGCTGTGTCCCCCTGTGTCCCGCTGTGTCCCGCGCTGTCCCGATGTGTCCCCCGCTTTGTCCCCTGCTGTGTCCCCCGTGTGTCCCGCTGTGTCCCTGCTGTCCCACGTTGTGTCCCTGCTGTGTGCCGCTGTGTCCCGCTGTGTCCCCAGCTGTGTCCATGCTCTGTCCCGCTGTGTCCCCGTTGTCCCCCGCTGTGTCCCCAATGTCCCCCGCTTTGTCCCGCTGTGTCCCCGCTGTGTTCCCCGCTGAGTTCTCGCTGTGTCCTGTTGTGTCCCGCTGTGTCCCGCTGTGTCCCCGCTGTGTCCCCCGATTTGTCCCGCTGTGTCCCTGGCTGTGTCCCCCGCTGTGTCCCGCTGTGTCCCCTGCTGTGTCCCGCTGTGTCCCCGCTGTGTCCCGCTGTGTCCCGCTTTGTCCTCCGCTGTGTCCCTCTGTGTCCCGCTGTGTCCCCCGCTCTGTCCCTGCTGTGTGCCACTGTGTCCCCCGCTGTGTCCCGCTGTGTCCCGCTGTGTCCCCCGCGGTGTCCGGCTGTGTCCCGCTGT
>NW_012288208.1:0-1126 GCF_000151885.1 Dipodomys ordii
CCTCGGGGTCCCTCTCCGTGCCCCGCCATGCTGTCCCGATCACTCTCGGGGTCCCCTCTCCGTGCCCCGCCATGCTGTCCCGATCACTCTCGGGGTCCCCTCTCTGCGCCCCGCCATGCTGTCCCGGTCACCCTCGGGGTCCCCTCTCTGCACCCACCGTCCTGTCCCGGGCACTCTCGGGGTCCCCTCTCCGTGCCCCGCTGTCCCAGCCGCTCTCGGGGTCCCCTTTCCGCGCCCTCTGTCCTGTCCCGGGCACTCTCGGAGTCCCCTCTCCGCGCCCCGCTGTCCCGGGCACTCTCGGGGTCCCCTCCCTGCGCCCCGCTGTCCCGGGCACTCTCGGGGTCCCCTCCCCGCGCCCACCGTCCTGTCCCGGGCACTCTCGGGGTCCCCTCCCCGTGCCCACCGTCCTGTCCCGGGCACTCTCGGGGTCCCCTCTCCGCGCCCCGCTGTCCCGGGCACTCTCGGGGTCCGCTCCCCGTGCCCACCGTCCTGTCCCGGGCACTCTCGGGGTCCCCTCCCTGCGCCCCGCTGTCTCGGGCACTCTCGGGGTCCCCTCTCCGCGCCCCGCTGTCCCGGGCACTCTCGGGGTCCGCTCCCCGTGCCCACCGTCCTGTCCCGGGCACTCTCGGGGGTCCCCTCTCCGCGCCCCGCTGTCCCGGGCACTCCCGGAACTCCCGTCCGTCCGTCCGTCGGTCCTCCCCGCCGCCGCCGGTCCGGGTCCCTTCCAGGCGCGGGCTGTCCGTCCCCGCCTTCGCCGGTACCGGGCGCCCCGCGTTCTCACCTCAGCCCCGCTGTCACCGCTCCCGGGCCCCGCGTCGCCGCCGTCGCTTCCTCCTCACACTTGCTCCGAGTCGCTGTCGCGCGGTTGTTTCCCTGGAGGACGCCCGGCTCGGGTCTCCCGGTGCCGGACCCCGCGTCGCGCAGCCTCCGCCCGGGACCTCGCGTCGCGCCCCACTCCTCACAGGACCCCGCCGCCCCGGGCCACACGGACCTCCGCGCCGCCGCCGCCGCCGCCGCCGCCGCCGCTGCTGTCCGAGGTGCGGCGCCTGCCAGGGGTGGCCAATCGCACCCGACCGCGCCGAGCGCGCCCCGCCCCATCGCCTCCTTACGCCCGCCCCCTGCCTGA
>NW_012288209.1:0-2161 GCF_000151885.1 Dipodomys ordii
TCACCAGCTATGTCCCACTGTGTACCCCACTGTGTCCCCCTCTATGTCCCGCTGTGTCCCCCACTGTATCCCGCTTTGTCCGGCAGTGTCCCGCTGTGTACTGCTGTGTCCCCCGCTGAGTCCCGCTGTATCCCCGCTGTGTCCCGCTGTGTCCCACCTGTGTCCCCCGCTGTGTCTGGCTGTTTCCCGCTATGTCCCCCGCTTTGTCCCCTGCTGTGTACCGCTGTGTTCCCAGCTGTGTCCCGCTGTGTCCACTGCTGTGTCCCCGTTGGGTCCCGCTGTTTCCCCGCTCTGTCCTGCTGTGGCCCCTCTGTGTCCCCCATGTTGTCCTCGCTGTGTCCCTCTGTTTCCCTCTGTGTCCCCCGCTGTGTCCCGCTGTGTCCCCTGCTGTGTTCCCCGCTGTGTCCCGCTCTGTCCCCCGCTGTGTCCCGCTGTGACCAATGCTGTGTCCCGCTCTGTCCCCTGCTGTGTCCCGCTGTGACCAATGCTGTGTCCCTGCTCTGTCCCCAGCTGTGTCCCGCTGTGTCCCCTGCTGTGTCCCGCTGTGTCCCGCTGTGTCCCTGCTGGGACCCGCTGTGTCCCGCTGTGTCCCCGCTGTGTTCCCGCTGTGTCCCGCTGTGTACCCCGCTGTGTCCAGCTTGGTCCCCGCTGTGACTCGCTGTGTCCCACGCTCTGTCCCGCACTGTGTTCTGCTGTGTCCCCCGCTGTGTCCCGCTGTGTCCACCGCTGTGTCCCGCTGTGTTTACTGCTTTGTCCCTGCTGTGTCCCGATGTGTCCTCGCTGTGTCCCACGCTGTGTTCCGCTGTGTCCTCGCTGTGTCCCCCGATGTGTCCCCTTGTGTGCCCAGCTGTATACCCCGCTGTGTCCCGCTGTGTCCCTGCTGTATCGACACTGTTTTCCGTTCGGTCCCACTGTGTCCTCGCTGTGTTCCCAGCTGTGTCCCACTGTGTACCCCACTGTGTCCCCCTCTGTGTCCCGCTGTGTCCCCCGCTGTATCCCGCTGTGTCCCGCTGTTTCCCGCTGTGTACTGCTGTGTCCCCCGCTGAGTCCCGCTGTGTCCCCGCTGTGTCCCGCTGTGTCCCACCTGTGTCCCCAGCTGTGTCTGGCTGTTTCCCGCTATGTCCCCCGCTGTGTCCCCTGCTGTGTCCCGGTTTTTCCCCAGCTGTGTCCCTCTGTGTCCACTGCTGTGTCCCCATTGGGTCCCGCTGTTTCCCCGCTATGTCCTGATGTGACCTCGCTGTGTCCCCTGCTGTGTCCGGCTTTGTCCTCGCTGTGTCCCCCGTTGTGTCCCGCTGTGTCCCCCGCTGTGTCCTGCTGTGTCCCGCTGTGTCCCTGCTGGGACCCGCTGTGTCCCACTGTGTCCCCGCTGTGTCCCCGCTGTGTCCTGCTATGTACCCCGGTGTGTCCAGCTTGGTCCCCGCTGTGTCTCGCTGTGTCCCACGCTCTGTCCCGCACTGTGTTCCGCTGTGTCCCCCACTGTGTCCCGCTGTTTCCCCCGCTGTGTCCCGCTGTGTCTACTGCTTTGTCCCTGCTGTGTCCCGATGTGTCCTTGCTGTGTCCCACGCTGTGTTCCGCTGTGTCCTCGCTGTGTCCCCCGATGTGTCCCTTTGTGTGCCCAGCTGTGTACACCGCTGTGTCCTGCTGTGTCCCTGCTTTATCGACGCTGTTTCCCGCTGGGTCCTGCTGTGTCCTCTCTGTGGTCCCAGCTGTGTCCCACTGTGTACCCCTCTGTGTCCCCCTCTGTGTCCCGCTGTGTCCCCCGCTGTATCCCGCTGTGTCCCGCTGTGTCCTGCTGTGTACTGCTCTGTCCCGCGCTGAATCCCGCTGTGTCACCGCTGTGTCCCGCTGTGTCGCACCTGTGTCCCCCGCTGTGTCTGGCTGTGTAACCGCTGTGTCCCCCGCTGTGTCCCCTGCTGTCCTGCTGTGTCCCCCGCTGTGTCCCGCTGTGTCCCGCTGTGTCCACTGCTGTGTCCCCGTTGTGTCCCGCTGTTTCCCTGCTATGTCCTGCTGTGTCCTAGCTGTGTTCCCTCTGTGTCCCCTCTGTTTCCCGCTGTGTCCTGCTGTAACCCCCGCTGGGTCCCCCGCTGTGTCCCCACTGTGTCCCTGCTCGGTCACGCTGGGTCCCTGCTGTGTCCCGCTGTGTCCCGCTGTGTCCTGCATA
>NW_012288210.1:0-4263 GCF_000151885.1 Dipodomys ordii
CTAAGTGTCCCGCTGTATCCCGCTGTGTCCCCCGCTGTGTCCCCCGCTGTGTCCCGCTTTTTCCCTGCTATGTCCTGCTATGTCCTCGCTGTGTCCCCTGCTGTGTCCCCGCTGTGTCCCCGCTGTGTCCCGATGTGTCCTGATGTAACCCCCACTGTGTCCCCTGCTGTGTTCCCACTGTGTACCCGCTCGGTCCCGCTGAGTCCCCTGCTGTGTCCCCGCTGTGTCCCGCTGTGTTCCGCTTAGTCCTGCAGTGTCCCGCTGTGTCCCCCGCTTTGTCCTGCTGTGTCCCCGCAGTGTCCCCGCTGTGTCCCACTGTGTCCCGTGGTGTCCCATATTTTCCCCCGCTGTGTCCCCCGCTGAGGCCCCTCTGTGTACCCACTATGTCCCGCAGTGTCCTCGCTGTGTTTCCTTGCTCTGTCCCGCTGTGTCCCCGTTTTGTCCCGCGCTGTGTCCCACTGTGTCCCGCTGTATACCCTGTGTGTCCTGCTATGTTCCCGCAGTGTCCCCGCTGTGTCCCGCTGTGTCCTCGCAGTGTTTCCTCGCCGTGTCCCGCTGTGTCCCCGCTTTGTCCCCCGCTGTGTCCCACTGTGGCCCGCTGTGTACCCTGCTGTGTCCTGCTATGTTCCCGCAGTGTCCCCGCTGTGTCCCGCTGTGTCCCGCTTTGTCCCGTGGTATCCAGCTTTGTCCCCCGCTGTGTCCCCCGCTGTGTCCCCCGGTGATTCCCCGCTGTGTCCCGCTGTGTCCTCCCTGTGTCCCCCACTGTGTCCCGCTGTGTCCCCCGCTGTGTCCCTCTGTGTCTACTGCTGTGTCCCTGATGTGTCCCGCTGTGTCCCGCTGTGTCCCGCTGTGTCCTCGCTGTGTCCCACGCTGTGTTCCGCTGTGTCCTGGCTGTGTCCCCCGATGTGTCCCTTTGTGTCCCCAGGTGTGTACCTGCTGTGTCCCGCTGTGTCCCCGCTGTATCGACGCTGTGTCCCGCTGGGTCCCGCTGTGTCCTCGCTGTGTTCCCCACTGTGTCCCTCTGTGTACCCCTCTGTGTTCCCCTCTGTGTCCCACTGTGTCTACTGCTGTGTCCCTGCTGTGTCCCGCTGTGTTCCGCTGTGATCCGCTGTGTCCCGCTGTGTCCTCACTGTGTCCCAAGCTTAGTTCCGCTATGTCCTCGCTATGTCCCCCGATGTGTCCCTTTGTGTCCCCAGCTGTGTAACCCGCTGTGTTCCGCTGTGTCCCAGCTGTGTCCTCGCTGTGTTCCTAGCTGTGTCCCACTGTGTATCCCTCTGTATCCCCCTCTGTGTCCCGTTTTGTCTCCCGCTCTGTCCCTCTGTGTCCCGCTGTGTCCCGCTGTGTCCTGTTCTGTCCCCCACTGTATACCCCGCTTTGTCCCCGCTCTGTCCCCGCTGTATCAAAGCTGTGTCCCGCTGGGTCCCACTGTGTCCTCGCTGTGTTCCCCTCTGTGTCCCGCTGTGTCCCTCTCTCTGTCCCCCGTAGTTTCACACTGTGTCCCTTGGTGTCCCGCTTTGTCACCTGCTGTGTCCCCCGCTGAGTCCCCTCTGTGTCCCCGCTGTGTCCCGCTGTGTCCTCGCTGTGTCCCCCGCTGTCTCCCGCTTTGTTCCACAATATGTACCGCTGTGTCCCGCTGTGTCCTCGCTGTGTCTCCCGCGGTGTCCCACTCTGTCCCCTGCTGTGTCCCTCTGTGTCCCGCTGTGTACCCTGCTGTGTCCCGCTATGTTCCCGCATTGTCCATGCTGTGTCCCGCTGTGTCTCGCTGTGTCCCCCGCTGTGTTCCGCTGTGTTTACTGCTTTGTCCCTGCTGCGTCCCGATGTGTCCTCGCTGTGTCCCACGCTGTGTTCTGCTGTGTCCTCGCTGTGTCCCCCGATGTGTCCCTTTGTGTGCCCAGCTGTGTACCCCGCTGTGTCCCGCTGTGTCCCTGCTGTATCGACGCTGTGTCCCGCTGGGTCCCGATGTGTCCTCGCTGTGTCCCACGCTGTGTTCTGCTGTGTCCTCGCTGTGTCCCCCGATGTGTCCCTTTGTGTGCCCAGCTGTGTACCCCGCTGTGTCCCGCTGTGTCCCTGCTGTATCGACGCTGTGTCCCGCTGGGTCCCGCTGTGTCCTCGCTGTGTTCCCAGATGTGTCCCACTGTGTACCCCTCTATGTCCCCCTCTGTGTCCCGCTGTGTCCCCCACTGTATCCCGCTGTGTCCTGCTGTGTACTGCTGTGTCCCGCGCTGAGTCCCGCTGTGTCCCCGCTGTGTCCCGCTGTGTCCCACCTGTGTCCCCCGCAGTGTCTGGCTGTTTCCCGCTGTGTCCCCCGCTGTGTCCCCCGCAGTGTCCCGCTGTGTCCCCCGCTGTGTCCCGCTGTGTCCACTGCTGTGTCCCCTTTGGTTCCCGCTGTTTCCCCGCTATGTCCTGCTGTGTCGTCGCTGTGTCCCCTGCTGTGTCCCGCTGTGTCCTCGCTGTGTCCCCCGCTGTGTCCCGCTGTGTCCCCCGCTGTGTCCAACTGTGTCCCTGCTGGGACCCGCTGTGTCCCGCTGTGTCCCCGCTGTGTCCCCGCTGTGTCCCGCTGTGTACCCCGGTGTGTCCAGCTTGTTCCCCGCTGGGTCTCGCTTTGTCCCACGTTCTGTCCCGCACTGTGTTCCGCTGTGTCCCCCGCTGTGTCCCGCTGTTTGCACCGCTGTGTCCCGCTGTGTCTACTGCTTTGTCCCTGCTGTGTCCTGATGTGTCCTCGCTGTGTCCCACGCTGTGTTCTGCTGTTTCCTCGATGTGTTCCCAGCTGTGTCCCACTGTGTACCCCTCTGTATCCCCCTCTGTGTCCCGCTGTGTCCCCCGCTGTATCCTGCTGTTTCCCGCTGTGTCCTGCTGTGTACTGCTCTGTCCCCCGCTGAGTCCTGCTGTGTCCCCGCTGTGTCCCGCTGTGTCCCACCTGTGTTTCCCGCTGTGTCTGGCTGTGTCCCGCTGTGTCCCCCGCTGTGTCCCCTGCTCTGTCCCACAGTGTCCCCCGCTGTGTCCCGCTGTGTCCACTGCTGTGCCCCCGTTGTGTCCCGCTGTTTCCCTGCTGTGTCCTGCTGTGTCCTCGCTGTGTCCCCTGCTGTGTCCCTGCTGTGTCCCCGCTGTGTCCCGCTGTGTCCTGCTGTAACCCCCACTGTGTCCCCCGCTGTGTCCCCACTGTGTCCCCGCTCGGTCCCGCTGGGTCCCCTGCTGTGTCCCCGCTGTGTCCCGCTGTGTCCCTCTTAGTCCCGCTGTGTCCTTGCTGTATCCCCCGCTCGGTCCTGCTGTGTCCCGCTGTGTCCCCCGCGTTGTCCCGCTGTGTCCCCGCAGTGTCCCCGCTGTGTCCCACTCTGTCCCGTGGTGTCCCAATTTGTCCCCCGCTGTGTCCCCTGCTGAGTCCCCTCTGTGTACCCACTATGTCCCGCTGTGTCCTCGCTGTGTCCCCCTCTGTCTACAGCTGTGTCCCGCGCTCTGTCCTGCTGTGTCCCCGCTGTGTCCCCTGCGTTGTCCTCGCTGTGTCCCTCTGTTTCCCTCTGTGTCCCACGCTGTGTCCCGCTGTGTCCCCTGCTGTGTTCCCCGCTGTGTCCCGCTCTGTCCCCCGCTGTGTCCTGCTGAGACGAATGGTGTGTCCCGCTCTGTCCCCCGCTGTGTCCCGCTGTGACCAATGCTGTGTCCCTGCTCTGTCCCCCGCTGTGTCCCGCTGTGTCCCCCGCTGTGTCCCGCTGTGTCCCGCTGAGTCCCTGCTGGGACCTGCTGTGTCCCGCTGTGTCCCCGCTGTGTCCCCGCTGTGTCCCACTGGGTACCCTGCTGTGTCCAGCTTGGTCCCTGCTGTGTCTCGCTGTGTCCCACGCTCTGTCCCGCACTGTGTTCTGCTGTGTCCCCCGCTGTGTGCTGCTGTGTCCCCCGCTGTGTCCCGCTGTGTCTACTGCTTTGTCCCTGTTGTGTCTCGATGTGTCCTCGCTGTGTCCCAAGCTGTGTTCCGCTGTGTCCTCGCTGTGTCCCCCGATGTGTTTCTTTGTGTGCCCAGCTGTGTACCCCACTGTGTCCCGCTGTGTCCCTGCTGTATCGACGCTGTTTCCCGCTGGTTCCCGCGGTGTCCTCGCTGTGTTCCCAGCTGTGTCCCACTGTGTACCCCACTGTGTACCCCTCTATGTTCCGCTGTGTCCCCCACTGTGTCCCGCTGTGTCCCGCTGTGTCCCGCTATGTACTGCTGTGTCCCCCGCTGAGTCCCGCTGTGTCCCCGCTGTGTCCCGCTGTGTCCCACCTGTGTCCCCCGCTGTG
>NW_012288211.1:0-11521 GCF_000151885.1 Dipodomys ordii
TCCCCCGTGTTCTCGCTGTGTTCTCGCTGTGTCCCCCCGATGTGTCCCTTTGTGTGCCCAACTGTGTACCCCTCTGTGTCCCGCTGTGTCCTGCTGTATTGACGCTGTTTCCCGCTTGGTCTCGCTGTGTCCTCGCTGTGTTCCCAGCTGTGTCCCACTGTGTACCCCTCTGTGTCCCCCTCTGTGTCCCGCTGTGTCCCCCGCTGTATCCCGCTGTGTCCTGCTGTGTCCTGCTGTGTACTGCTGTGTCCCCCGCTTAGTCCCGCTGTGTCCCTGCTGTGTCCCGCTGTGTCCCACCTGTGTCCCCCGCTGTGTCTGGCTGTGTCCCGCTGTGTCCCCCGCTGTGTCCCCCGCTCTATCCCGCTGTGCCCCCCTCGGTGTCCCCTGCTGTGTCCCCGCTGTGTTCCCGCTGTGTCCCGCTGTGTCCTGCTGTAACCCCCACTGTTTTCCCCGCTGTGTCCCCTGCTGTGTCCCCGCTGTGTCCCGCTGTGTGCCGATTAGTTCCGCTGTGTCCTTGCTGTATCCCCCGCTCGGTCCTGCTGTGTCCCACTGTGTCCCCCGCGTTGTCCCGCTGTGTCCCCGCAGTGCCCCGCTGTGTCCCACTGTGTCTCGTGGTGTCCCACTTTGTCCCCCGCTGTGTCCCCCGCTGAGGTCCCTCTGTGTACCCACTATGTCCCGCTGTGTCCTCGCTGTGTATCCTTGCTCTGTCCCGCTGTGTCCCGCTTTGTCCCGTGGTGTCCTGCTTTGTCCCCTGCTGTGTCCCCCAGTGAGTCCCCGCTGTGTCCCGCTGTGTCCTCCCTGTGGCCCCCAGCTGTGTCCCACTGTGTCCCCCGCTGTGTCCCGCTGTGTAAACTGCTGTGTCCCTGCTGTGTCCCGCTGTGTCCCGCTGTGTCCCGTTGTGTCCTCGCTGTGTCCCACGCTGTGTTCCGCTGTGTCCTCCCTGTGTCCCCCGATGTGTCCCTTTGTGTCCCCAGGTGTGTACCTGCTGTGTCCCGCTGTGTCCCCGCTGTATCGACGCTGTGTCCCGCTGGGTCCCGCTGTGTCCTCGCTGTGTTCCCCACTGTGTCCTGCTGTGTACCCCTCTGTGTCCCCCTCTATGTCCCGCTATGTCTCCTGCTTTGTCCCGATGTATCCCGCTGTGTCCCGCTGTGTCCTGCTGTGTCCCCCCCTTATCCCGCTGTATCTACTGCTGCGTCCCTGCTGTGTCCCGCTGTGTTCCGCTGTGAACCGCTGTGTCCCGCTGTGTCCTCGCTGTGTCCCACGCTGTGTTCCGCTGTGTCCTCGCTATGTCCCCCGATGTGTCCCTTTGTGTCCCCAGCTGTGTAACCCGCTGTGTCCCGCTGTGTCCCCGCTGTTTCCTCGCTGTGTTCCCCGCTGTGTCCCGCTGTGTATCCCTCTGTGTCCCCCCTCTGTGTCCCGTTGTGTCTCCCGCTGTGTCCCTCTGTGTCCCGCTGTGTCCCGCTCTGTCCCCCAGTGTATCCCCCGCTTTGTCCCCGCTCTGTCCCCGCTGTATCAAAGCTGTGTCCCGCTGGGTCCCGCTGTGTCCTCGCTGTGTTCCCCTCTGTGTCCTGCTGTGTCCCCCTCTCTGTCCCCCGTAGTGTCACACTGTGTCCCTTGGTGTCCCGCTTTGTCCCCCGCTGTGTCTGTCCCCCGCTGAGTCCCCTCTGTGTCCCCGCTGTGTCCCGCTGTGTCCTCGCTGTGTCCCCCGCTGTCTCCCGCTTTGTCCCACAATGTGTCCCGCTGTGTCCTGCTGTGTTCTCGCTGTGTCCCCCGCGGTGTCCCACTGTGTCCCCCGTTGTGTCCCGCTGTGTCCCGCTGTGTACCCTGCTGTGTCCCGCTATGTTCCCGCATTGTCCACGCTGTGTCCCGCTGTGTTTCGCTGTGTCACTGCTGTGTCCCGCTGTTTCCCCACTGTGTCCCTCGCTGTGTTCCGCTGTGTCCCGCTGTGTCGCCCGCTGTGTCCCGCTGTGTCCCCGCAGTGTCCCCGCTCTGTCCCGCTGTGTGCCGCTGTGTTCTGTGGTGTCCCGCTTTGTCCCTTGCTGTGTCCCCCGCTGAGTCCCCGCTGTGTCCCCGCTGTGTCCCGCTGTGTCTTCCCTGTGTCCCCCGCTGTGTCTCGCTCTGTCCCCCGCTGTGTCCCGCTGTGTCCCGCTGTGTCCCGCCGTTTCCTCCCTGTGTCCCTCGCTGTGTTCCCCTCTGTCCTCCGCTGTGTCCCTCTGTGTCCCGCTGTGTCCCCCACTGTACAGACGCTGTGTCCCACTGTGTCCCACTGTGTCCCCGCTTTGTCCCCGCTGTGTCCCGCTGTGTACCCCGCTGTGTCCATCTTGGTCCCTGCTGTGTCTCGCTGTGTCCCACGCTCTGTCCCGCACTGTGTTCTGCTGTGTCCCCCGCTGTGTC
Organism: Dipodomys ordii; assembly: GCF_000151885.1. Lineage (NCBI taxonomy): Eukaryota > Metazoa > Chordata > Mammalia > Rodentia > Heteromyidae > Dipodomys > Dipodomys ordii. Next base: position 2,395 of record NW_012288211.1, read on the forward strand.
ACGCTGTGTCCCCTGCTGTGTCCCACTGTGTCTACTGCTTTGTCCCTGCTGTGTCCCGATGTGTCCTCGCTGTGTCCCACGCTTAGTTCTGCTGTGTCCTCGCTATGTCCCCCGATGTGTCCCTTTGTGTCCCCAGCTGTGTAACCTGCTGTGTCCCGCTGTGTCCCCGCTGTGTCCTCGCTGTGTTCCCCGCTGTGTCCCGCTGTGTATCCCTCCTTGTCCCCCTCTGTGTCCCGTTGTGTCTCCCGCTGTGTCCCTCTGTGTCCCGCTGTGTCCCGCTCTGTCCCCCAGTGTATCCCCCGCTTTGTCCCCGCTCTGTCCCTGCTGAATCAAAGCTGTGTCCCGCTTTGTCCCGCTGTGTCCTCGCTGTGTTCCCCTCTGAGTCCCACTGTGTCCCCCTCTCTGTCCCCCGTAGTGTCACACTGTGTCCCTTGGTGTCCCGTTTTGTCCCCGCTGTGTCCCCCGCTGAGTCCCCTCTGTGTCCCCGCTGTGTCCCGCTCTGTCCTCGATGTGTCCCCCGCTGTCTCCCGCTTTGTCCCACAATGTGTCCCGCTGTGTCCCACTGTGTCCTCGCTTTGTCCCCCGCGGTGTCCCACTGTGTCCCCCGTTGTGTCCCGCTGTGTACCCTGCTGTGTCCCGCTATGTTCCCGCATTGTCCACGCTGTGTCCCGCTGTGTTTCGCTGTGTCACCGCTGTGTCCCGCTGTGTCCTGCTGTGTCCCGCTCTGTCCCCCAGTGTATCCCCTGCTTTGTCCCCGCTCTGTCGCCGCTGTATCAAAGCTGTGTCCCGCTGGGTCCCGCTGTGTCCTCGCTGTGTTCCCCTCTGTGTCCCGCTGTGTCCCCCTCTCTGTCCCCCATAGTGTCACACTGTGTCCCTTGGTGTCCCGCTTTGTCCCCCGCTGTGTCCTCCGCTGAGTCCCCTCTGTGTCCCCGCTGTGTCCCGCTGTGTCCTCGCTGTGTCCCCCGCTGTCTCCCGCTTTGTTCCACAATAAGTCCCACTGTGTCCCGCTGTGTCCTCGCTGTGTCCCCCGCGGTGTCCCACTGTGTCCCCCGTTGTGTCCCGCTGTGTCACGCTGTGTACCCTGCTGTGTCCCGCTATGTTCCAGCATTGTCCACGATGTGTCTCGCTGTGTTTCGCTGTGTCACCGCTGTGTCCCGCTGTGTCGCCCGCTGTGTCCCGCTGTGTCCCCACAGTGTCCCCGCTCTGTCCCCTTGTGTGCTGCTGTGTTCTGTGGTGTCCCGCTTTGTCCCTTGCTGTGTCCCCCGCTGAGTCCCCGCTGTGTCCCCGCTGTGTCCCGCTGTGTCTTCCCTGTGTCCCCCGCTGTGTCTCGCTCTGTCCCCCGCTGTGTCCCGCTGTGTCCCCGCTGTGTCCCGCCGTGTCCTCCCTGTGTCCCTCGCTGTGTTCCCCTCTGTCCTCCGCTGTGTCCCTCTGTGTCCCGCTGTGTCCCCCACTGTACAGACGCTGTGTCCCACTGTGTCCCGCTATGTCCCCGCTTTGTCCCCGCTGTGTCCCGCTGTGTACCCCGCTGTGTCCATCTTGGTCCCTGCTGTGTCTCGCTGTGTCCCACGCTCTGTCCCGCACTGTGTTCTGCTGTGTGCCCCGCTGTGTCACGCTGTGTCCCCCGCTGTGTCCCGCTGTGTCTACTGCTTTGTCCCTGCTGTGTCCCGATGTGTCCTCGCTGTGTCCCAAGCTGTGTTCCGCTGTGTCCTCGCTGTGTCCCCCGATGTGTTTCTTTGTGTGCCCAGCTGTGTACCCCGCTGTGTCCCGCTGTGTCCCTGCTGTATCGACGCTTGTTCCCGCTGGTTCCCGCTGTGTCCTCGCTGTGTTCCCAGCTGTGTCCCACTGTGTACCCCACTGTGTACCCCTCTGTGTTCCGTTGTGTCCCCTGCTATATCCCGCTGTGTCCCACTGTGTCCCGCTGTGTATTGCTGTGTCCCGCTGTGTCCCCGCTGTGTCCCGCTGTGTCCCACCTGTTTCCCCCGCTGTGTCTGGCTGTGTCCCGCTGTGTCCCCCGCTGTGTCCCCCGCTGTGTCCCGCTGTGTCCCCCGATGTGTCCCGCTGTGTCCACTGCTGTGTCCCCGTTGGGTCCCGCTGTTTCCCCGCTATGTCCCGCTGATTCCTTGCTGTGTCCCCTGCTGTGTCCCGCTGTGTCCTCGCTGTGTCCCACGCTGTGTCCCGCTGGGTCCCGCTGTGTCCCTGCTGGGACCCGCTGTGTCCCACTGTGTCCCCGCTGTGTCCCCGCTGTGTCCCGCTGTGTACCCCGCTGTGTCCATCTTGGTCCCCGCTGTGTCTCTCTTTGTCCCACGTTCTGTCCTGCACTGTGTTCCGCTGTGTCCCGTGCTGTGTCCAGCTGTTTCCCCCGCTTTGTCCAGCTGTGTCTACTGCTTTGTCTCTGCTGTGTCCCGATGTGTCCTCGCTGTGTCCCCTGCTGTGTCCCGCTGTGTCCCCCGCTGTGTCCCGCTGTGTCCCCCGCTGTCCCCCGCTGTGTCCCCCGCTGGGTCCCGCTGGGTCCCTCGCTGTGTCCCGCTGTGTCCCTGCTGTGTTCCCGTTTTGTCCCGCTGTTTCCACCGCTATGTCCCGCTCTGTCCTCGCTGTGTCCCCCGCTGTCTACGGCTTTGTCCCCCGCTCTGTCCTGGTGTGTCCCCGCTGTGTCCCCCGCGTTGTCCTTGCTGTAGGCCTCTGTTTCCCTCTGTGTACCCCGCTGTGTCCCAATGTGTCCCCTGCTGGGTCCAGCTGTGTCCCCCGCTCTGTCCCGCTGTGTCCTATGCTGTGTTCCCCGCTGTGTCCCCCGCTCTGTCCCGCTGTGACCAATGCTGTGTCCCGCTCTGTCCCCCGCTGTGTCCCGCTGTGTCCGGCTGTGTCCCTGCTGGGACCCGCTGTGTCCCGCTGTGTCCCCGCTGTGTCCCCGCTGTGTCCCCGCTGTGTCCCTGCTGTGTCCCGCTGTGTACCCCGCTGTGTCCAGGTTGGTCCCCGCTGGGTCTCGCTTTGTCCCACGTTCTGTCCCGCACTGTGTTCCGCTGTGTCCCCCGCTGTGTCCCGCTCTTTCCCCCGCTGTGTCCCGCTGTGTCTACTGCTTTGTCCCTGCTGTGTCCTGATGTGTCCTCGCTGTGTCCCACGCTGTGATCCGCTGTGTCCCCGCTGTGTTCCCAGCTGTGTCCCACTGTGTACCCCTCTGTATCCCCCTCTGTGTCCTGCTGTGTCCCCCGCTGTATCCTGCTGTTTCCCGCTGTGTCCTGCTGTGTACTGCTCTGTCCCCCGCTGAGTCCCGCTGTGTCCCCGCTGTGTCCTGCTGTGTCCCACCTGTGTCCCCCACTGTGTCTGGCTGTGTCCCGTTGTGTCCCCTGCTGTGTCCCCCGCTGTGTCCCACTGTGTCCCCCGCTGTGTCCCGCTGTGTCAACTGCTGTGTCCCCGTTGTGTCCCGCTGTTTCCCTGCTATGTCCTGCGGTGTCCTCGCTGTGTCCCCTGCTGTGTCCCGCTGTGTCCCCGCTGTGTCCCGCTGTGTCCTGCTGTAACCCCCACTGTGTCCCCTGCTGTGTCCCCACTGTGTCCCCGCTCGGTCCCGCTGGGTCCCCTGCTGTGTCCCCGCTGTGTCCCGCTGTGTCCCGCTAAGTCCCACTGCGTCCTTGCTGTATCCCCCGCTCGGTCCTGCTGTGTCCCGCTGTGTCTCCCGCGTTGTCCCGCTGTGTCCCCACAGTGTCCCCGCTGTGTCCCACTGTGTCCCGTGGTGTCCCACTTTGTCCCCCACTGTGTCCCCCGCTGAGTCCCCTCTGTGTACCCACTATGTCCCGCTGTGTCCTCGCTGTGTCCCGCGCTGTCTACATCTGTGTCCGCCGCTCTGTCCTGCTGTGTCCCCGCTGTGTCCCCCACGTCGTCTCGCTGTGTCCCTCTGTTTCCCTCTGTGTCCCCCTCTGTGTCCCGCTGTGTCCCCTGCTGTGTTCCCCGCTGTGGCCCGCTCTGTCCCCCGCTGTGTCCTGCTGTGACCAATGCTGTGTCCTGCTCTGTCCCCCGCTGTGTCCCGCTGTGACCAATGCTGTGTCCCTGCTCTGTCCCCCTCTGTGTCCCGCTGTGTCCCCCCCTGTGTCCCGCTGTGTCCCGCTGTGTCCCTGCTGGGACCTGCTGTGTCCAGCTGTGTCCCCGCTGTGTTCCCGCTGTGTCCCGCTGTGTACCCCGCTGTGTCCAGCTTGGTCCCCGCTCTGTGTCGCTGTGTCCCACGCTCTGTCCTGCACTGTGTTCTGCTGTGTCCCCCGCTGTGTCACGCTGTGTCCCCCGCTGTGTCTCGCTGTGTCTACTGCTTTGTCCGTGCTGTGTCCCAATGTGTCCTCGCTGTGTCGCACGCTGTGTTCCGCTGTGTCCTCGCTGTGTCCCCAGATGTGTCCCCTTGTGTACCCAGCTGTGTACCCCGTTGTGTCCCGCTGTGTCCTTGCTGTATCGACACTGTTTCCCGCTGGGTCCCGCTGTGTCCTCGCTGTGTTCCCAGCTATGTCCCACTGTGTACCCCACTGTGTCCCCCTCTATGTCCCGCTGTGTCCCCCACTGTATCCCGCTTTGTCCGGCAGTGTCCCGCTGTGTACTGCTGTGTCCCCCGCTGAGTCCCGCTGTATCCCCGCTGTGTCCCGCTGTGTCCCACCTGTGTCCCCCGCTGTGTCTGGCTGTTTCCCGCTATGTCCCCCGCTTTGTCCCCTGCTGTGTACCGCTGTGTTCCCAGCTGTGTCCCGCTGTGTCCACTGCTGTGTCCCCGTTGGGTCCCGCTGTTTCCCCGCTCTGTCCTGCTGTGGCCCCTCTGTGTCCCCCATGTTGTCCTCGCTGTGTCCCTCTGTTTCCCTCTGTGTCCCCCGCTGTGTCCCGCTGTGTCCCCTGCTGTGTTCCCCGCTGTGTCCCGCTCTGTCCCCCGCTGTGTCCCGCTGTGACCAATGCTGTGTCCCGCTCTGTCCCCTGCTGTGTCCCGCTGTGACCAATGCTGTGTCCCTGCTCTGTCCCCAGCTGTGTCCCGCTGTGTCCCCTGCTGTGTCCCGCTGTGTCCCGCTGTGTCCCTGCTGGGACCCGCTGTGTCCCGCTGTGTCCCCGCTGTGTTCCCGCTGTGTCCCGCTGTGTACCCCGCTGTGTCCAGCTTGGTCCCCGCTGTGACTCGCTGTGTCCCACGCTCTGTCCCGCACTGTGTTCTGCTGTGTCCCCCGCTGTGTCCCGCTGTGTCCACCGCTGTGTCCCGCTGTGTTTACTGCTTTGTCCCTGCTGTGTCCCGATGTGTCCTCGCTGTGTCCCACGCTGTGTTCCGCTGTGTCCTCGCTGTGTCCCCCGATGTGTCCCCTTGTGTGCCCAGCTGTATACCCCGCTGTGTCCCGCTGTGTCCCTGCTGTATCGACACTGTTTTCCGTTCGGTCCCGCTGTGTCCTCGCTGTGTTCCCAGCTGTGTCCCACTGTGTACCCCACTGTGTCCCCCTCTGTGTCCCGCTGTGTCCCCCGCTGTATCCCGCTGTGTCCCGCTGTGTCCCGCTGTGTACTGCTGTGTCCCCCGCTGAGTCCCGCTGTGTCCCCACTGTGTCCCGCTGTGTCCCACCTGTGTCCCCAGCTGTGTCTGGCTGTTTCTCGCTATGTCCCCCGCTGTGTCCCCTGCTGTGTCCCGCTTTTTCCCCAGCTGTGTCCCTCTGTGTCCACTGCTGTGTCCCCGTTGGGTCCCGTTGTTTCCCCGCTATGTCCTGATGTGTCCTCGCTGTGTCCCCTGCTGTGTCCGGCTGTGTCCTCGCTGTGTCCCCCGTTGTGTCCCGCTGTGTCCCCCGCTGTGTCCTGCTGTGTCCCGCTGTGTCCCTGCTGGGACACGCTGTGTCCCGCTGTGTCCCCGCTGTGTCCCCGCTGTGTCCCCGCTGTGTCCTGCTATGTACCCCGGTGTGTCCAGCTTGGTCCCCGCTGTGTCTCGCTGTGTCCCACGCTCTGTCCCGCACTGTGTTCCGCTGTGTCCCCCGCTGTGTCCCGCTGTTTCCCCCGCTGTGTCCCGCTGTGTCTACTGCTTTGTCCCTGCTGTGTCCCGATGTGTCCTTGCTGTGTCCCACGCTGTGTTCCGCTGTGTCCTCGCTGTGTCCCCCGATTTGTCCCTTTGTGTGCCCAGCTGTGTACACCGCTGTGTCCCGCTGTGTCCCTGCTTTATCGACGCTGTTTCCCACTGTGTCCTGCTGTGTCCTCTCTGTGGTCCCAGCTGTGTCCCACTGTGTACCCCTCTGTGTCCCCCTCTGTGTCCCGCTGTGTCCCCCGCTGTATCCCGCTGTGTCCCGCTGTGTCCTGCTGTGTACTGCTCTGTCCCCCGCTGAGTCCCGCTGTGTCCCCGCTGTGTCCCGCTGTTTCGCACCTGTGTCCCCCGCTGTGTCTGGCTGTGTAACCGCTGTGTCCCCCGCTGTGTCCCCTGCTGTCCTGCTGTGTCCCCCGCTGTGTCCCGCTGTGTCTACTGCTGTGTCCCCGTTGTGTCCCGCTGTTTCCCTGCTATGTCCTGCTGTGTCCTAGCTGTGTTCCCTCTGTGTCCCCTCTGTTTCCCGCTGTGTCCTGCTGTAACCCCCACTGGGTCCCCCGCTATGTCCCCACTGTGTCCCCTCTCGGTCACGCTGGGTCCCCTGCTGTGTCCCCGCTGTGTCCCGCTGTGTCCTGCATAGTCCCGCTGTGTCCCCACTGTGTCCCCGCTGTGTTCCGCTGTGTACCCCGCTGTGTCCAGCTTGGTCCCCGCTGTGTCTCGCTGTGTCCCACGCTCTGTCCCGCACTGTATTCTGCTGTGTCCCCCACTGTGTCCCGCTGTGTCCCCGCTGTGTCTACTGCTTTGTCCCTGCTTTGTCCCGATGTGTCCACGCTGTGTCTCAGGCTGTGTTCCCCTGTGTTCTCGCTGTGTCCCCCGATGTGTCCCTTTGTGTGCCCAACTGTGTACCCCTCTGTGTCCCGCTGTGTCCCTGCTGTATTGACGCTGTTTCCCGCTTGGTCTCGCTGTGTCCTCGCTGTGTTCCCAGCTGTGTCCCACTGTGTACCCCTCTGTGTCCCCCTCTGTGTCCCGCTGTGTCCCCCGCTGTATCCCGCTGTGTCCTGCTGTGTCCTGCTGTGTACTGCTGTGTCCCCCGCTGAGTCCCGCTGTGTCCCTGCTGTATCCCGCTGTGTCCCACCTGTGTCCCCCGCTGTGTCTGGCTGTGTCCCGCTGTGTCCCCCGCTGTGTCCCCCGCTCTATCCGCTGTGTCCCCCTCGGTGTCCCCTGCTGTGTCCCCGCTGTGTCCCCGCTGTGTCCCCACTGTGTCCCCGCTCGGTCGCGCTGGGTCCCCTGCTGTGTCCCCGCTGTGTCCCGCTGTGTCCCGATTAGTTCCGCTGAGGCCTTGCTGTATCTCCCGCTCGGTCCTGCTGTGTCCCGCTGTGTCCCCCGCGTTGTCCCGCTGTGTCCCCGCAGTGCCCCGCTGTGTCCCACTGTGTCCCGCTGTGTCCTCGCTGTGTCCCCCGCTGTGTCCTGTTGTGTCCCCAGCTGTGTACCTCGCTGTGTCCCGCTGTGTCCCCGCTGTATCGAGGCTGGATCACGCTGGGTCCCGCTGGGTCCTCCCTGTGTCCCCCGCTGTGTCCCGCTGTGTCCGCCATTGTGTCCCGCTGTGTCAACAGCTTTGTCCCCACTGTGTCCCGCTGTGTCCTCGCTGTGTCCCACACTGTGTTCCGCTGTGGCCTCGCTTTTTTCCCCGCTGTGTCCCGCTGTGTACCCCTCTGTGTCCCCCGCTGTGTCTCGCTGTGTCTCCCGCTGTGTCCATGCTCTTTCCCCTCTGTGTCCCGCTGTGTCCTGCTGTGTACTGCTGCGTCCCCCGCTGAGTCCCGCTGTGTCCCAATGTGTCCTCGCTCTGTCCCCCGCTGTGTACTTCTGTGTCTTTCCTGTGTCCCACGCTGTGTCCCGCTGTGTCCCCGTTGTGTCCCCCGCTATGTCCCTCTTTGTCCTCCGCTGTGTCCCGCTCTGTTCTTGCTGTGTCCCCCACTGTGTGCCACTGTGTCCTAGCTGTTTCCCCGCTGTGTCCCTGCTGTGTGCCTCTGTGTACCCCGCTGTGTCCAGCTTTGTACCCGCTGTGTCTCGCTGTGTCCCACGCTCTGTCCCACACTGTGTCCCGCAGTGTCCCCCGCTGTGTCCCACTGTGTCCCCCGCTGTGTCCCGCTGTGTCCCCCGCTGAGTCCCCGTTGTGTCACCGCTGTGTCCCGCTGTGTCCTCGCTGTGTCCCCTGCTTTCTCCCTCTCTGTCCCCCGCTGTGTCTCACGCTTTGTCCCTGTTGTGTCCCACTGTGTCCCGCTGTGTCCGGCTGTGCCCCCACTGTGTCCCGTTGTGTCCAAAGCTGTGTACCACGCTGTGTAACGCTGTGTCCCCGCTGTATCGACGCTGTGTCCCGCTGTGTCCTCGCTGTGTTCCCCACTGTGTCCCGCTGTGTCCCCCGCTGTGTCCCCCGCTGTGTCCTCGCTGTGTCCCCTGCTGTGTCCTGCTGTGTCCTCACTGGGTCCCCAACTGTGTCCCGCTGTGTCCCCTGCTGTGTCCCGCTGTGTCCCGCTGTGTCCCGCTCTGTCCCCGCTGTGTCCCGCTGTGTCCCGCTGTGTCCCCGCTGTGTGCCTGCTGTGTCCCGCTGTGTCTGCCGCTTTGTCCCGCTGTGTCCCACTGTGTCCCCGCTGTGTACCGTTTTATCCCACTGTGTCCCCGCTGTGTGCCCGCTGAGTCCCTCTGTATACCCCGCTGTGTCCCGCTGTGTCCCGCTGTGTCACACTGTGTTCCGTGTTTTCCTGCTTTGTCCCCCGCTGTGACCTCGCTTTGTTTCCCGATGTGTCCCGCTGTGTACCACTCTGTGACCCCCGCTGTGTCCCGCTCTGTACCCGCTGTGTCCCGCTATGTTCCCGCAGTGTCCCCGCTGTGTCCCGCTGTGTCCTCGCTGTGTCCACCGCTGTGTCCCGTAGTGTCCTCAGCTGTGTACCCCGCTGTGTCCCGCTGTGTCCCCTCTGTATCGACGCTGTATCCTGCTGGGTCCCGAAGTGTCCTCGATGTGTTCCTCGTTGTGTCCCGCTGTGTCCCCCGCTGTGTCCCTCGCTGTGTCCCTGCTGTGTCCCTGCTGTGTCCCGCTGTAGTCCCGTTTTGTCCTCGCTGTGTCCCAAGCTGTGA
>NW_012288212.1:0-5314 GCF_000151885.1 Dipodomys ordii
TCCCCCGCTGTGTCCCGCTGTGTCCCGCTGTGTCACTGCTGTGACCCGCTGTGTCCTGCTGTGTCCCCGCTGTGTCAGCGCTGTGTCCCGCTGTGTACCCCGCTGTGTCCAGCTTTGTCGCCGCTGTGTCTCGCTGTGTCCCTCGCTCTGTCCCCCGCTGTGTCCCGCTGTGTACCCCGCTGTGTCCAGCTTTGTCCCCGCTGTGTCTCGCTGTGTCCCTCGCTCTGTCCCCCACTGTGTTCCACTGTGTCCCCCGCTGAGTCCCGCTGTGTCCCCCGCTGTGTCCCACTGTGTCCCCGCAGTGTCACCGCTGTTTCCCGCTGTCTCCCGCTGTGTTCCGTGGTGTCCCGCTATGACCCCCTCTGTGTCCCCCGCTGAGTCCCCGCTGTGTCCGGCTGTGTCCTCGCTGTATCCCCCGCTGTCTCCTGCTCTGTCCCCCGCTGTGTCTCACGCTTTGTCTCTGCTGTGTCCCACTGTGTCCCGCTGTGTCCTCGCTGTGTCTCCCGCTGTGTCCCGCTGTGTCTACTGCTGTGTCCCTGCTGTGTACCGCTGTGTCCCACTGTGTCCCACTGTGTCCTCTCTGTGTCCTACACTGTGTTCCGCTGCGTCCTCGCTGTGTCCCCCGATGTGTCCTTTTGTGTCCCCAGCTATGTACCCACTGTGTCCTGCTGTGTCCCCGCTGTATCGACGTTGTGTCCCGCTAGGTCCCGCTGTGTCCTCGCTGTGTTCCCCGCTGTATCCGGCTGTGTACCCCTCTGTGTCCCCCTCTGTGTACCGCTGTGTCCCCCGCTGTTTCCCGCTGTGTCCCGCTGTGTACTGCTGTGTACTGCTCTGTACCAGCGATGAATCCCGCTGTGTCACCGCTGTGTCCCGCTGTGTCACACCTGTGTCCCCCGCTGTGTCTGGCTGAGTAACCGCTGTGTCCCCCGCTGTGTCCCCTGCTGTCCTGCTGTGTCCACCGCTGTGTCCCGCTGTGTCCCGCTGTGTCCACTGAAATGTCCCCGTTGTGTCCCGCTGTTTCCCTGCTATGTCCTGCTGTGTCCTAGCTGTGTTCCCTCTGTGTCCCCTCTGTTTCCCGCTGTGTCCTGCTGTAACCCCCGCTGGGTCCCCCGCTGTGTCCCCACTGTGTCCCTGCTCGGTCACGCTGGGTCCCCTGCTGTGTCCCCGCTGTGTCCCGCTGTGTCCTGCATAGTCCCGCTGTGTCCCCACTGTGTCACCGTGTGTCCCGCTGTGTACCCCGCTGTGTCCAGCTTGGTCCCCGCTGTGTCTCGCTGTGTCCCACGCTCTGTCCCGCACTGTATTCTGCTGTGTCCCCCGCTGTGTCCCGCTGTGTCCCCGCTGTGTCTACTGCTTTGTCCCTGCTTTGTCCCGATGTGTCCACGCTGTGTCTCAGGCTGTGTTCCCCTGTGTTCTCGCTGTGTCCCCCGATGTGTCCCTTTGTGTGCCCAGCTGTGTACCCCTCTGTGTCCCGCTGTGTCCCTGCTGTATTGACGCTGTTTCCCGCTTGGTCTCGCTGTGTCCTCGCTGTGTTCCCAGCTGTGTCCCACTGTGTACCCCTCTGTGTCCCCCTCTGTGTCCCGCTGTGTCCCCCGCTGTGTCCTGCTGTGTCCTGCTGTGTCCTGCTGTGTCCCCCGCTGAGTCCCGCTGTTTCCCCGCTGTGTCCCGCTGTGTCCCACCTGTGTCCCCCGCTGTGTCTGGCTGTGTCCCGCTGTGTCCCCCGCTGTGTACCTCGCTCTGTCCCGCTGTGTCCCCCAATGTGTCCCCTGCTGTGTCCCCGCTGTGTCTCCGCTGTGTCCCGCTGTGTCCTGCTGTAACAACCACTGTGTCCCCCGCTGTGTCCCCACTGTGTCCCCGCTCGGTCGTGCTGGGTCCCCTGCTGTGTCCCCGCTGTGTCCCGCTGTGTCCCGATTAGTTCCGCTGTGTCCTTGCTGTATCCCCCGCTCGGTCCTGCTGTGTCCCGCTGTGGCCCCCGCGTTGTCCCGCTGTGTCCCCGCAGTGTCCCCGCTGTGTCCCACTGTGTCTCGTGGTTTCCCACTTTGTCCCCCGCTGTGTCCCCCGCTGAGGTCCCTCTGTGTACCCACTATGTCCCGCTGTGTCCTCGCTGTGTTTCCTTGCTCTGTCCCGCTGTGTCCCCGCTTTGTCCCCCGCTGTGTCCCACTGTATCCAGCAGTTTCCCCGCTGTGTCCCGCTGTGTCCCGCTTTGTCCCGTGGTGTCCTTCTTTGTCCCCTGCTGTGTCCCCCAGTGAGTCCCCGCTGTGTCCCGCTGTGTCCTCCCTGTGTCCCCCGCTGTGTCCCTCTGTGTCCCCCGCTGTGTCCCGCTGTGTAAACTGCTGTGTCCCTGCTGTGTCCCGCTGTGTCCCGCTGTGTCCCGCTGTGTCCTCGCTGTGTCCCACGCTGTGTTCCGCTGTGTCCTCCCTGTGTCCCCCGATGTGTCCCTTTGTGTCCCCAGGTGTGTACCTGCTGTGTCCCGCTGTGTCCCCGCTGTATCGACGCTGTGTCCCGCTGGGTCCCGCTGTGTCCTCGCTGTGTTCCCCGCTGTGTCCTGCTGTGTACCCCTCTGTGTCCCCCTCTATGTCCCGCTGTGTCTCCTGCTTTGTCCCGATGTATCCCGCTGTGTCCCGCTGTGTCCTGCTGTGTCCCCTGCTTATCCCGCTGTATCTACTGCTGTGTCCCTGCTGTGTCCCGCTGTGTTCCGCTGTGAACCGCTGTGTCCCGCTGTTTCCTCGCTGTGTCCCACGCTGTGTTCCGCTGTGTCCTCGCTATGTCCCCCGATGTGTCCCTTTGTGTCCCCAGCTGTGTAACCCGCTGTGTCCCGCTGTGTCCCCGCTGTGTCCTCGCTGTGTTCCCCGCTGTGTCCCGCTGTGTATCCCTCCTTGTCCCCCTCTGTGTCCCGTTGTGTCTCCCGCTGTGTCCCTCTGTGTCCCGCTGTGTCCCGCTGTGTCCCGCTCTGTCCCCCAGTGTATCCCCCGCTTTGTCCCCGCTCTGTCCCTGCGGTATCAAAGCTGTGTCCCGCTGGGTCCCGCTGGGTCCTCTCTGTGTTCCCCGCTGTGTCCTGCTGTGTACCCCTCTGTGTCCCCCTCTATGTCCCGCTGTGTCTCCTGCTGTGTCCCGCTGTATCCCGCTGTGTCCCGCTGTGAACTGCTGTGTCCCACGCTGTGTCCCGCTGTGTCCCGCTGTGTCCCCCGCTTATCCCGCTGTATCTACTGCTGTGTCCCTGCTGTGTCCCGCTGTGTCCCGCTGTGTCCTCGCTGTGTCCCACGCTGTGTCCCGCTGTGTCCTCGCTATGTCCCCCTCTGTGTCCCTTTGTGTCCCCAGCTGTGTAACCCGCTGTGTCCCGCTGTGTCCCCGCTGTGTCCTCGCTGTGTTCCCCGCTGTGTCCCGCTGTGTATCCCTCTGTGTCCCCCTCTGTGTCCCGTTGTGTCTCCCGCTGTGTCCCTCTGTGTCCCGCTGTGTCCCGCTGTGTCCCGCTCTGTCCCCCAGTGTATCCCCCACTTTGTCCCCGCTCTGTCCCTGCTGTATCAAAGCTGTGTCCCGCTGGGTCCCGCTGTGTCCTCGCTGTGTTCCCCTTTGTGTCCCGCTGTGTCCCCTTCTTTGTCCCCCGTAGTGTCACACTGTGTCCCTTGGTGTCCCGCTTTGTCCACCACTGTGTCTGTCCCCCGCTGAGTCCCCTCTGTGTCCCTGCTGAGTCCCGCTGTGTCCTTGCTGTGTCCCCCGCTGTCTCCCGCTTTGTTCCACAATATGTCCCGCTGTGTCCCGCTGCATCCTCGCGGTGTCCCCCGCGGTGTCCCACTGTGTCCCCCGCTGTGTCCCGCTGTGTCCCGCTGTGTACCCTGCTGTGTCCCGCTATGTTCCTGCATTGTCCACGCTGTGTCCCGCTGTGTCTCGCTGTTTCACCGCTGTGTCCCGCTGTGTCACAGCTGTGTCCCTCGCTGTGTCCCGCTGTGTCCCGCTGTGTCCCCGCTGTGTCCCGCCGTTTCTTCCGTGTGTCCATCGCTGTGTTCCCCTCTGTCCTCCGCTGTGTCCCTCTGTGTCCCGCTGTGTCCACCGCTGTATTGACGCTGTGTGCCACTGTGTCCGACTGTGTCCCGCTGTGTCCCCGCTGTGTCCCGCTGTGTCCTGCTGTGTCCCCGCTGTGTGCCCGCTGTGTCCCGCTGTGTCCCCCGCTTTGTCCTGCTGTGTCCCCACAGTGTCCCACTGTGTCCCACTGTGTCACACTGTGTCCCGCGGTGTCCCTCTTTGTCCCCCGCTGTGTCCACCGCTGAGTCCCCTCTTTGTGGCCGCTGTGTCATGCTGTGTCCTCGCTGTGTCACCCGCTGTCTCCCGCTTTGTCCCCCGCTGTGTCCCCGCTGTGTCACACTATGTCCTCGCTGTTTCCCCCGCTGTGTCCCGCTGTGTCCCGCTATGTTCCCGCAGTGTCCCGCTGTGTCCCCAGCTGTGTACCTCGCTGTGTCCCGCTGTGTCCACACTGTATCGACGCTGGGTCCCACTGGGTCCCGCTGTGTCCTCCCTGTGTCCCCACCTATGTCCCGCCGTGTCTGCCACTGTGTCCCGCTGTGTCTACTGCTTTTTCCCCGCTGTGTCCCGCTGTTTCCCGCTGTGTCCTCGCTGTGTCCCCCGCTGTCTCCCGCTTTGTCCCCCGCTTTGTTCTGCTGTGTCACGCTGTGTCCCTCCTGTGTCCCCCGCTGTATCCGGCTGTGTCCCCGCTATGTCCCCAGCTGTGTCCCGCTGTGTTCCGCTGTGTCCCCCGCTGTGTCCCGCTATGTTCCCCCAGTGTCCCGCTGTGTCCCGCAGTGTCCTCGCTGTGTCCCCCGCTGTGTCCCGTTGTGTCCCCAGCTGTGTACCTCGCTGTGTCCCGCTGTGTCCCCGCTGTATCGACGCTGGGTCCCACTGGGTCCCGCTGTGTCCTCCCTGTGTCCCCAGCTATGTCCCGCCGTGTCCGCCAGTGTGTCCCGCTGTGTCTACTGCTTTGTCGCCGCTGTGTCCCGCTGTGTCCCGCTGTGTCCTCGCTGTGTCCCACGCTGTGTTCTGCTGTGGCCTCGCTTTTTTCCTCGCTGTGTCCCGCTGTGTACCCCTCTGTGTCCCCCGCTGTTTCCCGCTGTGTCCCCCACTGTGTTCCTGCTGTGTCCCCGCTGTGTCCCGCTGTGTCCCGCTGTGTACTGCTGCGTCCCCCGCTGAGTCCCGCTGTGTCCCCGCTGTGTCCTAATGTGTCCTCGCTCTGTCCCCCGCTGTGTACCGCTGTGTCCTTCCTGTGTCCCCCGCTGTGTCCCGCTGTGTCCCCCGCTGTGTCCCCCGCTATGTCCCGCTGTGTCCCCCG
>NW_012288213.1:0-2542 GCF_000151885.1 Dipodomys ordii
TGTGTCCCGCTGTGTCCCGCTGTGTCCCTCTCTGTCCCCCAGTGTATCCCCCGCTTTGTCCCCGCTCTGTGCCCACTGTATCAAAGCTGTGTCCAGCTGGGTCCCGCTGGGTCCTGCTGTGTCCCCCGCTTGTCCCGCTGTGTCTACTGCTGTGTCCCTGCTGTGTCCTGCTGTGTTCCGCTGTGAACCGCTGTGTCCTGCTGTGTCCTCGCTGTGTCCCACGCTTAGTTCCGCTGTGTCCTCGCTATGTCCCCCGATGTGTCCCTTTGTGTCCCCAGCTGTGTAACCCGCTGTGTCCCGCTGTGTCCCCGCTGTGTCCTCGCTGTGTTCCCCGCTGTGTCCCGCTGTGTATCCCTCTGTGTCCCCCTCTGTGTCCCGTTGTGTCTCCCATTGAGTCCCTCTGTGTCCCGCTGTGTCCCGCTCTGTCCCCCAGTGTATCCCCCGCTTTGTCCCCGCTCTGTCCCCACTGTATCAAAGCTGTGTCCAGCTGGGTCCCGCTGTGTCCTCGCTGTGTTGCCCTCTGTGTCCCGCTGTGTCCCCCTCTCTGTCCCCCGTAGTGTCACACTGTGTCCCTTGGTGTCCCGCTTTGTCCCCCGCTGTGTCCCCCGCTGAGTCCCCTCTGTGTCCCCGCTGTGTCCCGCTGTGTCCTCGCTGTGTCCCCCGCTGTCTCCCGCTTTGTCCCACAATGTGTCCCGCTGTGTCCCGCTGTGTCCTCGCTGTGTCCCCCGCGGTGTCCCACTGTGTCCCCCGTTGTGTCCCGCTGTGTCCCGCTGTGTACCCTGCTGTGTCCCGCTATGTTCCCGCATTGTCCACGCTGTGTCCCGCTGTGTTTCGCTGTGTCACCGCTGTGTCCCGCTGTTTCCCCGCTGTGTCCCTCGCTGTGTTCCGCTGTGTCCCGCTGTGTCGCCCGCTGTGTCCCCGCAGTGTCCCCGCTCTGTCCCGCTGTGTGCCGCTGTGTTCTGTGGTGTCCCGCTTTGTCCCTTGCTGTGTCCCCCGCTGAGTCCCCGCTGTGTCCCCGCTGTGTCCCGCTGTGTCCTCCCTGTGTCCCCCGCTGTGTCTCGCTCTGTCCCCCGCTGTGTCCCGCTGTGTCCTCCCTGTGTCCCTCGCTGTGTTCCCCTCTGTCCTCCGCTGTGTCCCTCTGTGTCCCGCTGTGTCCCCCACTGTACAGACGCTGTGTCCCACTGTGTCCCGCTGTGTCCCCGCTTTGTCCCCGCTGTGTCCCGCTGTGTACCCCGCTGTGTCCATCTTGGTCCCTGCTGTGTCTTGCTGTGTCCCATGCTCTGTCCCGCACTGTGTTCTGCTGTGTCCCCCGCTGTGTCACGCTGTGTCCCCCACTGTGTCCCGCTGTGTCTACTGCTTTGTCCCTGCTGTGTCCCGATGTGTCCTCGCTGTGTCCCACGCTTAGTTCTGCTGTGTCCTCGCTATGTCCCCTGATGTGTCCCTTTGTGTCCCCAGCTGTGTAACCCGCTGTGTCCCGCTGTGTCCCCGCTGTGTCCTCGCTGTGTTCCCCGCTGTGTCCCGCTGTGTATCCCTCCTTGTCCCCCTCTGTGTCCTGTTGTGTCTCCCGCTGTGTCCCTCTGTGTCCCGCTGTGTCCCGCTGTGTCCCGCTCTCTCCCCCAGTGTATCCCCCGCTTTGTCCCCGCTCTGTCCCCGCTGTATCAAAGCTGTGTCCCGCTGGGTCCCGCTGTGTCCTCGCTGTGTTCCCCTCTGTGTCCCACTGTGTCCCCCTCTCTGTCCCCCGTAGTGTCACACTGTGTCCCTTGGTGTCCCGCTTTGTCCCCCGCTGTGTCCCCCGCTGAGTCCCCTCTGTGTCCCCGCTGTGTCCCGCTCTGTCCTCGATGTGTCCCCCGCTGTCTCCCGCTTTGTCCCACAATGTGTCCCGCTGTGTCCCGCTGTGTCCTCGCTTTGTCCCCCGCGGTGTCCCACTGTGTCCCCCGTTGTGTCCCACTGTGAACCCTGCTGTGTCCCGCTATGTTCCCGCATTGTCCACGCTGTGTCCCGCTGTGTTTCGCTGTGTCACCGCTGTGTCCCGCTGTGTCCCGCTCTGTCCCCCAGTGTATCCCTCGCTTTGTCTCCGCTCTGTCCCCGCTGTATCAAAGCTGTGTCCCGCTGGGTCCCGCTGTGTCCTCGCTGTGTTCCCCTCTGTGTCCCGCTGTGTCCCCCTCTCTGTCCCCCATAGTGTCACACTGTGTCCCTTGGTGTCCCGCTTTGTCCCCCGCTGTGTCCTCCGCTGAGTCCCCTCTGTGTCCCCGCTGTGTCCCGCTGTGTCCTCGCTGTGTCCCCCGCTGTCTCCCGCTTTGTTCCACAATAAGTCCCACTGTGTCCCGCTGTGTCCTCGCTGTGTCCCCCGCGGTGTCCCACTGTGTCCCCCGTTGTGTCCCGCTGTGTCCCGCTGTGTACCCTGCTGTGTCCCGCTATGTTCCCGCATTGTCCACGCTGTGTCCCGCTGTGTTTCGCTGTGTCACCGCTGTGTCCCGCTGTTTCCCCGCTGTGTCCCTCGCTGTGTTCCGCTGTGTCCCGCTGTGTCGCCCGCTGTGTCCCG
>NW_012288214.1:0-1433 GCF_000151885.1 Dipodomys ordii
GCTGTGTCCCGCTGTGTCCCGCTGTGTACCCTGCTGTGTCCCCATATGTTCATGCATTGTCCACGCTGTGTCCCGCTGTATCTCGCTGTGTCCCAGCTGTGTCCCGCTGTGTCCCCGCTTTGTCCCTCGATGTGTCCCCGCTTTGTCCCTCGCTGTGTCCCGCTGTGTCGCCCGTTGTGTCCCGCTGTGTCCCCGCAGTGTCCCCGCTCTGTCCCGCTGTGTGCCGCTGTGTTCTGTGGTGTCCCGCTTTGTCCCTTGCTGTGTCCCCCGCTGAGTCCCCGCTGTGTCCCCGCTGTGTCCCGCTGTGTCTTCCCTGTGTCCCCCGCTGTGTCTCGCTCTGTCCCCCGCTGTGTCCCGCTGTGTCCCCGCTGTGTCCCGCCGTGTCCTCCCTGTGTCCCTCACTGTGATCTCCTCTGTCCTCTGCTGTGTCCCTCTGTGTCCCGCTGTGTCCCCCGCTGTACAGACGCTGTGTCCCACTGTGTCTCGCTGTGTCCCCGCTGTGTCCCGCTGTGTACCCTGCTGTGTCCATCTTGGTCCCTGCTGTGTCTCGCTGTGTCCCACGCTCTGTCCCGCAATGTGTTCTGCTGTGTCCCCCGCTGTGTCACGCTGTATCCCCCGCTGTGTCCCGCTGTGTCTACTGCTTTGTCCCTGCTGTGTCCCGATGTGTCCTCGCTGTGTCCCACGCTGTGTTCTGCTCTGTCCTCGCTGTGTCCCCCGATGTGTCCCTTTGTGTGCCCAGCTGTGTACCCCACTGTGTTCCACTGTGTCCCTGCTGTATCGACGCTGTTTCCCGCTGGGTCCCGCTCGGTCCTCGCTGTGTTCCCAGCTGTGTCCCACTGTGTACCCCTCTGTGTCCCCCTCTGTGTCCCGCTGTGTCCCCGGCTGTATCCCGCTGTGTCCAGCTGTGTCCTGCTGTGTACTGCTGTGGCCCCCCCTGAGTCCCACTGTGTCCCCGCTGTGTCCCGCTCTGTCCCACCTGTGTCCCCTGCTGTGTCTGGGTGTGTCCCGCTGTGTCCCCCACTTTGTCCCCCGCTGTGTCCCGCTGTGTCCCCCACTGTACAGACGCTGTGTCCCACTGTGTCCCGCTGTGTCCCCCGTTGTGTCCCTGCTGTGTCTCCGCTGTGTCCCCGCTGTGTCCCTCTGTGTCCCTCACTGTGTCCCCCGCTGAGTACGGGCTATGTCCCCACTGTACACCGGTGTTTCCCTGCTGTGTCCCACTGTGTTCTGCAGTGTCCCCGCTGTGTCCCACTGTGTCCCCCGCTGTATCCCGCTGTGTCCCCTGCTGTGTCCCCGCTGTGTCCCACTGTGTCACTGCTGTCCCCCGTTGTGTCCCCGCTGTGTCCCGCTGTGTCCCCCGCTGTGTCCATGCTCTGTCCCGCTGTGTCCAAGTTTTCCCCCTCTGTGTCCCCAATGTCCCCCGCTTTCTCCCGCTG
>NW_012288215.1:0-665 GCF_000151885.1 Dipodomys ordii
CATGTTCTGTAGGGCATGGAGGTAAATCCATATGCTCCCTAGGCCCTCTGTGTGCAGGAATGGGCCTTTCTCTAGCCATTGCTGGGCCTTGGGGACATACTGTCAACATCACAGAAGGTAAACATCTGTCACCAAGAAAATCTAGAGGACATTGTTATTTGGAAAGGCCTGGGCTGGTGCTTCCCAGAGAGAAGTGAGGCTGAATGAATCCATTTGACGACTGTTGAGATTGACTCAGGTTGGAGGTGTGGTGTGTGTGTGTGTGTGTGTGTGTGAGAGAGAGAGAGAGAGAGAGAGAGAGAGAGAGAGAGTGAGGGGGAGGGAGAGAGAGAGGGGAAGGGAGAGAGAGGAGAAGGGGACAGGAGCGGGCGATACACATTCTTCCCTATGAACTCCAGGACAGCGTATGATTGAATCATTGCTATTCAGTCCCTGTAGCTTTGTAATTTTTCGACGTTCGTCCATTAAACCCTGAATATTTATGGCATTTAATCCCTTTTTCTATTTTTTTTGACGTCTTTAACTTCACTTATTGCGAATTCTATAATTTTATATTACCCCTCGCTCTTAATGATTGACCGGAAAGTTTTACGCGTCGTTCCCTCCTCCTCCTCGTTCCCCCCAACTGCTACTTATATTGGCCCCTGTTTCTTTTTCTCCCCCTT
>NW_012288216.1:0-28824 GCF_000151885.1 Dipodomys ordii
TCATGCTGCTTCTTCTACTTCTCCTTCTGCTTCTCTTTTTGCTTCTCCTTCTGCTTCTGCTTCTTCTGTTTCTCCTACCTGAATTTCTGGTTCTACTTATTCTGCTGCTTCTGCTTCTGCTTCTTCTTCTACTTCTGCTTCTGTTTCTGCTTCTTCTGCTTATACTCTTTCGGCTTCTCCTGCTTCTGCTTATTGTGCTTCTCCTGTTTCTTTTTCTGCTTCTCATTCCTCTTCTGCTTCTCCTTCTGCTTCTTCTTATCCTCTTCTCCTACTTCTGCTTCTCCTTTCAGCTTCTGCTTCTTCTTCTTCTCCTGCTTCTCCTTCTGCATCTCCTTCTGCTTGTGCTTGTCCTTATGCTTCTTCTTCTGCTTCTGCTTCTCCTTCTCCTTCTTTCGTTTCTACTTTTGCTTCTGCTTCTTCTGCTTTTCCTGCTTCTCCTTCTGCTTCTGCTCCTTCTGTTTCTCCTGCTTCTCCTTCTGCATCTTCTTCTACTTCTGCTTCTCCTTCTCCTTC
This sequence comes from Dipodomys ordii, assembly GCF_000151885.1. NCBI lineage: Eukaryota > Metazoa > Chordata > Mammalia > Rodentia > Heteromyidae > Dipodomys > Dipodomys ordii. The sequence goes on from NW_012288216.1 coordinate 514, forward strand.
CTCTGCTTCTCCTTCTGATTCTCCTTGTGCTTCTTCTTCTTCTGCTTTACCAGCCTCTCTTTCTGCTTCTCCTTCTGCTTCTCCTTCTGTTTCTCCTTCTCCTTCTTGTTCTTCTGCTTTTCCTTCTGCTTCTGCTACAACGGCTACTGTTTCTACTTCTTCTGTTTCTTCTGCTTCTCCTTCTGCTTTTGATTCTCTTTCTGCTTCTGCTTCTCCTTCTGCTTCTCATTCTGCTTCTCCAGATTCTGCTTCTTCTCCTTCTCCTGCTTCTCCTTCTGCTTCAGGTTCTGCTTCTGCTTCTTCGGATTCTTATGCTTCTGCTTCTCCTGCTTCTGCTTCTTCTGCTTCCCCTCCTTCTCTTTCTGCTTCTCCTTCTGTTTCTGCTTCTCCTTCTGCTTCTGCTTCTTGTCGTTCTCCTGTTTCTCCTGCTTCTGCTTCTCCTGTTGCTGCATCTCCTGCTTCTTCTGCTGCTCTTTCTGCTTCTCCTGCTGCTTTTCCTTCTCCTGCTCCTTCTTCTGCTTCTCTTTCTGCTTCTCCTTCTTTTTCTCCTTCTCCTTCTCGTTCTTCTGCTTTTCCTTCTGCTTCTCCTCCTGCTTCTGCATCTTCTGCTACTGTCTCTGCTTCTTCTGTTTCTTCTGCTTCTCCTCCTCTTCTCCTTCTGCTTATGCTTCTCTTTCTGCTTCTGCTTCTCCTTCTGCTTCTCCAGATTCTGCTTCTTCTGCTTCTCCTGCTTATCCTTCTGCTTCAGGTTCTGCTTCTGCTTCTTCGGCTTCTTCTGCTTCTGCTTCTCCTGCTGCTGCTTCTTCTGCTTCTCGTGCTTCTCTTTCTGCTTTTCCTTCTGTTTCTGCTTCTCCTTCTGCTTCTGCTTCTTCTCCTTCTTCTCTTTTTTCTGTTTCTGCTTCTCCTGCTTCTGCTTCTCCTGCTTCTCGTTCTGCTTCTTTTTCTGCTTCTCCTTCTCCTTCTCCTTCTGCTTCTCCTTCTGCTTCTGCTTCTCCTTCTGCTTCTGCTTCTGCTTCACTTTCTCCTTCTGATTCTCATTCTGCTTCTGCGTCTTCTGTTTCTTCTGCTTCTCCTGCTTCTCCTACTTCTCGTGCTGCTTCTCCTTCTGCGTCTCTTTCTGCTTCTGCTTATCCTTTTGCTTCTCCTACTCCTACTCCTTCTCTTTCGCCTTCTCCTTCTGCTTTTCCTGCTTCTCATGGTGCTTCTCCTTCTGCTTATTCTACTATTTCTGTTTCTTCTGCTTCTGCTTCAGATTGTGCTTCTTCTGTTTCTCCTTCTGCGTCAGATTCTGCTTCTGCTTCTCGTGCTGCTGCTTCTTCTGCTTCTCCTGCTTCTCTTTCTGCTTTTCCTTCGGTTTCTGCTTCTCCTTCTGCTTCTTCTCCTTCTTCTGTTTCTTCTGCTTCTGCTTCTCTGCTTCTGCTTCTCCTGCTTCTCGTTCTGCTTCTCTTTCTGCTTCTCCTTCTCCTTCTTCTGCTTCTCCTTTTGCTTCTGCTTCTCCTTCTGCTTCTGCTTCAATTTCTCCTTCTACTTCTCCTTCTGCTTCTGCGTCTTCTGTTTCTTCTGCTTCTCCTGCTTCTGGTTCTCCAGCTTCTCCTACTTCTCGTGCTGCTTCTCCTTCTGCGTCTCTTTCTGCTTCTGCTTATCCTTTTGCTTCTCCTACTCCTAATCCTTCTCTTTCGCCTTCTCCTTCTTCTTCTTCTTCTTCTGCTTCTCCTGGTGCTTCTGCTTCTGCTTATTCTACTATTTCTGTTTCTTCTGCTTCTGCTTCAGATTGTGCTTCTTCTGTTTCTCCTTCTGCTTCAGATTCTGCTTCTGCTTCTTCGGCTTCTCCTGTTTCTTCTGCATCTGCTTCTCCTGCTTCTTCTGCTTCTCCTGCTTCTCTTTCTGCTTCTCCTTCTGCTTCTGCTTCTGCTCTTCTCCTTCTTCTGTTTCTTTTGCTTCTGTTTCTTCTGCTTCTTCTTCTTCTGTTTCTTCTGATTCTACTTCTGCATCTCCTTCTTCTCCTTCTCTGTCTGCTTCTACTTCTCCTTCTTCTGATTCTCCTGCTTCTCCTTCTTGTTCTCCTTCTGTTTCTGATTCTCTTTCTGCTTCTGCTTCTCCTTCTGCTGCTCCTTCTCCTTCTCCTTCTTCTGCTTCCCCCACTGCTTCTGCTTCTGCTTCTTTTGCTTATTCTTTATCTTCTGCTTCTCCTGCTTCTCCTGCTTCTGCTTCTCCTGCTTCTGCTTCTTCTGCTTCTCCTTATGCTTCTTCTTCATCTTCTTCTTCTTCTTCTTCTTCTTCTTCTTCTTCTTCTTCTTCTTCTTCTTCTTCTTCTTCTTCTTCTGCTTCTGCTTCTGCTTCTGCTTCTGCTTCTGCTTCTTATGCTTCTACTGCTTCTTCTTCTTCTGCTTCTTCTGCTTCTAATTCTCTTTCTGCTTCTGCTTCTCCTGCTTGTTTTTCTGCTTCTTCTTCTGCTTCTCCTTCTGCTGCTTCTTCTACTTCTCCTTCTGCTTCTCTTTTTGCTTCTCCTTCTGCTTCTGCTTCTTCTGTTTCTCCTGCCTGAATTTCTGGTTCTACTTCTTCTGCTGCTTCTGCTTCTTCTTCTACTTCTGCTTCTGTTTCTGCTTCTTCTGCTTATACTCTTTCGGCTTCTCCTGCTTCTGCTTATTGTGCTTCTCCTGTTTCTTTTTCTGCTTCTCATTCCTCTTCTGCTTCTCCTTCTGCTTCTTCTTATCCTCCTTCTCCTACTTCTGCTTCTCCTTTCAGCTTCTGCTTCTTCTTCTTCTCCTGCTTCTCCTTCTGCATCTCCTTCTGCTTGTGCTTGTCCTTATGCTTCTTCTTCTGCTTCTGCTTCTCCTTCTCCTTCTTTCGTTTCTACTTTTGCTTCTGCTTCTTCTGCTTTTCCTGCTTCTCCTTCTGCTTCTGCTCCTTCTGTTTCTCCTGCTTCTCCTTCTGCATCTTCTTCTACTTCTGCTTCTCCTTCTCCTTCCTCTGCTTCTCCTTCTGATTCTCCTTGTGCTTCTTCTTCTTCTGCTTTACCAGCCTCTCTTTCTGCTTCTCCTTCTGCTTCTCCTTCTGTTTCTCCTTCTCCTTCTTGTTCTTCTGCTTTTCCTTCTGCTTCTGCTACAACGGCTACTGTTTCTACTTCTTCTGTTTCTTCTGCTTATCCTTCTGCTTTTGATTCTCTTTCTGCTTCTGCTTCTCCTTCTGCTTCTCATTCTGCTTCTCCAGATTCTGCTTCTTCTCCTTCTCCTGCTTCTCCTTCTGCTTCAGGTTCTGCTTCTGCTTCTTCGGATTCTTATGCTTCTGCTTCTCCTGCTTCTGCTTCTTCTGCTTCCCCTCCTTCTCTTTCTGCTTCTCCTTCTGTTTCTGCTTCTCCTTCTGCTTCTGCTTCTTGTCCTTCTCCTGTTTCTTCTGCTTCTGCTTCTCCTGTTGCTGCATCTCCTGCTTCTTCTGCTGCTCTTTCTGCTTCTCCTGCTGCTTTTCCTTCTCCTGCTCCTTCTTCTGCTTCTCTTTCTGCTTCTCCTTCTGTTTCTCCTTCTCCTTCTCGTTCTTCTGCTTTTCCTTCTGCTTCTCCTCCTGCTTCTGCATCTTCTGCTACTGTCTCTGCTTCTTCTGTTTCTTCTGCTTCTCCTCCTCTTCTCCTTCTGCTTATGCTTCTCTTTCTGCTTCTGCTTCTCCTTCTGCTTCTCCAGATTCTGCTTCTTCTGCTTCTCCTGCTTATCCTTCTGCTTCAGGTTCTGCTTCTGCTTCTTCGGCTTCTTCTGCTTCTGCTTCTCCTGCTGCTGCTTCTTCTGCTTCTCGTGCTTCTCTTTCTGCTTTTCCTTCTGTTTCTGCTTCTCCTTCTGCTTCTGCTTCTTCTCCTTCTTCTCTTTTTTCTGTTTCTGCTTCTCCTGCTTCTGCTTCTCCTGCTTCTCGTTCTGCTTCTTTTTCTCCTTCTCTTTCTCCTTCTGCTTCTCCTTCTGCTTCTGCTTCTCCTTCTGCTTCTGCTTCTGCTTCAGTTTCTCCTTCTGATTCTCATTCTGCTTCTGCGTCTTCTGTTTCTTCTGCTTCTCCTGCTTCTCCTACTTCTCGTGCTGCTTCTCCTTCTGCGTCTCTTTCTGCTTCTGCTTATCCTTTTGCTTCTCCTACTCCTACTCCTTCTCTTTCGCCTTCTCCTTCTGCTTTTCCTGCTTCTCATGGTGCTTCTCCTTCTGCTTATTCTACTATTTCTGTTTCTTCTGCTTCTGCTTCAGATTGTGCTTCTTCTGTTTCTCCTTCTGCGTCAGATTCTGCTTCTGCTTCTCGTGCTGCTGCTTCTTCTGCTTCTCCTGCTTCTCTTTCTGCTTTTCCTTCGGTTTCTGCTTCTCCTTCTGCTTCTTCTCCTTCTTCTGTTTCTTCTGCTTCTGCTTCTCCTGCTTCTGCTTCTCCTGCTTCTCGTTCTGCTTCTCTTTCTGCTTCTCCTTCTCCTTCTCCTTCTTCTGCTTCTCCTTTTGCTTCTGCTTCTCCTTCTGCTTCTGCTTCAATTTCTCCTTCTACTTCTCCTTCTGCTTCTGCGTCTTCTGTTTCTTCTGCTTCTCCTGCTTCTGGTTCTCCAGCTTCTCCTACTTCTCGTGCTGCTTCTCCTTCTGCGTCTCTTTCTGCTTCTGCTTATCCTTTTGCTTCTCCTACTCCTAATCCTTCTCTTTCGCCTTCTCCTTCTTCTTCTTCTTCTTCTGCTTCTCCTGGTGCTTCTGCTTCTGCTTATTCTACTATTTCTGTTTCTTCTGCTTCTGCTTCAGATTGTGCTTCTTCTGTTTCTCCTTCTGCTTCAGATTCTGCTTCTGCTTCTTCGGCTTCTCCTGTTTCTTCTGCATCTGCTTCTCCTGCTTCTTCTGCTTCTCTTTCTGCTTCTCCTTCTGCTTCTGCTTCTGCTCTTCTCCTTCTTCTGTTTCTTTTGCTTCTGTTTCTTCTGCTTCTTCTTCTTCTGTTTCTTCTGATTCTACTTCTGCTTCTCCTTCTTCTCCTTTTCTGTCTGCTTCTACTTCTGCTTCTTCTGATTCTCCTGCTTCTCCTTCTTGTTCTCCTTCTGTTTCTGATTCTCTTTCTGCTTCTGCTTCTCCTTCTGCTGCTCCTTCTCCTTCTCCTTCTTCTGCTTCCCCCACTGCTTCTGCTTCTGCTTCTTTTGCTTATTCTTTATCTTCTGCTTCTCCTGCTTCTGCTTCTCCTGCTTCTGCTTCTCCTGCTTCTGCTTCTTCTTCTTCTTCTTCTTCTTCTTCTTCTTCTTCTTCTTCTTCTTCTTCTTCTTCTTCTTCTTCTTCTTCTTCTTCTTCTTCTTCTGCTTCTGCTTCTGCTTCTGCTTCTGCTTCTGCTTCTGCTTCTGCTTCTTATTCTTCTACTGCTTCTTCTTCTTCTGCTTCTTCTGCTTCTAATTCTCTTTCTGCTTCTGCTTCTCCTGCTTGTTTTTCTGCTTCTTCTTCTGCTTCTCCTTCTGCTGCTTCTTCTACTTCTCCTTCTGCTTCTCTTTTTGCTTCTCCTTCTGCTTCTGCTTCTTCTGTTTCTCCTGCCTGAATTTCTGGTTCTACTTCTTCTGCTGCTTCTGCTTCTTCTTCTACTTCTGCTTCTGTTTCTTCTTCTTCTGCTTATACTCTTTCGGCTTCTCCTGCTTCTGCTTATTGTGCTTCTCCTGTTTCTTTTTCTGCTTCTCATTCCTCTTCTGCTTCTCCTTCTGCTTCTTCTTATCCTCCTTCTCCTACTTCTGCTTCTCCTTTCAGCTTCTGCTTCTTCTTCTTCTCCTGCTTCTCCTTCTGCATCTCCTTCTGCTTGTGCTTGTCCTTCTTCTTCTGCTTCTGCTTCTCCTTCTCCTTCTTTCGTTTCTACTTTTGCTTCTGCTTCTTCTGCTTTTCCTGCTTCTCCTTCTGCTTCTGCTCCTTCTGTTTCTCCTGCTTCTCCTTCTGCATCTTCTTCTACTTCTGCTTCTCCTTCTCCTTCCTCTGCTTCTCCTTCTGATTCTCCTTGTGCTTCTTCTTCTTCTGCTTTACCAGCCTCTCTTTCTGCTTCTCCTTCTGCTTCTCCTTCTGTTTCTCCTTCTCCTTCTTGTTCTTCTGCTTTTCCTTCTGCTTCTGCTACAACGGCTACTGTTTCTACTTCTTCTGTTTCTTCTGCTTCTCCTTCTGCTTTTGATTCTCTTTCTGCTTCTGCTTCTCCTTCTGCTTCTCATTCTGCTTCTCCAGATTCTGCTTCTTCTCCTTCTCCTGCTTCTCCTTCTGCTTCAGGTTCTGCTTCTGCTTCTTCGGATTCTTATGCTTCTGCTTCTCCTGCTTCTGCTTCTTCTGCTTCCCCTCCTTCTCTTTCTGCTTCTCCTACTGTTTCTGCTTCTCCTTCTGCTTCTGCTTCTTGTCCTTCTCCTGTTTCTTCTGCTTCTGCTTCTCCTGTTGCTGCATCTCCTACTTCACCTTCTGCTGCTCTTTCTGCTTCTCCTGCTGCTTTTCCTTCTCCTGCTCCTTCTTCTGCTTCTCTTCCTGCTTCTCCTTCTGTTTCTCATTCTCCTTCTCGTTCTTCTGCTTTTCCTTCTGCTTCTCCTCCTGCTTCTGCATCTTCTGCTTCTTCTGCTACTGTCTCTGCTTCTTCTGTTTCTTCTGCTTCTCCTCCTCTTCTCCTTCTGCTTATGCTTCTCTTTCTGCTTCTGCTTCTCCTTCTGCTTCTCCAGATTCTGCTTCTTCTGCTTCTCCTGCTTATCCTTCTGCTTCAGGTTCTGCTTCTGCTTCTTCGGCTTCTTCTGCTTCTGCTTCTCCTGCTGCTGCTTCTTCTGCTTCTCGTGCTTCTCTTTCTGCTTTTCCTTCTGTTTCTGCTTGTCCTTCTGCTTCTGCTTCTTCTCCTTCTTCTCTTTTTTCTGTTTCTCCTTCTCCTGCTTCTCGTTCTGCTTCTTTTTCTGCTTCTCCTTCTCCTTCTGCTTCTCCTTCTGCTTCTGCTTCTCCTTCTGATTCTGCTTCTGCTTCAATTTCTCCTTCTGGTTCTCATTCTGCTTCTGCGTCTTCTGTTTCTTCTGCTTCTCCTGCTTCTCCTACTTCTCGTGCTGCTTCTCCTTCTGCGCCTCTTTCTGCTTCTGCTTATCCTTTTGCTTCTCCTACTCTTACTCCTTCTCTTTCGCCTTCTCCTTCTGCTTTTCCTGCTTCTCATGGTGCTTCTCCTTCTGCTTATTCTACTATTTCTGTTTCTTCTGCTTCTGCTTCAGATTGTGCTTCTTTGGTTTCTCCTTCTGCGTCAGATTCTGCTTCTGCTTCTTCGGCTTCTGCTTCTTCTGCTTCTCGTGCTGCTGCTTCTTCTGCTTCTCCTGCTTCTCTCTCTGCTTTTCCTTCTGTTTCTGCTTCTCCTTCTGCTTCTGCTTCTTCTCCTTCTTCTCTTTCTTCTGCTTCTGCTTCTCCTGCTTCTGCTTCTCCTGCTTCTCGTTCTGCTTCTGTTTCTGCTTCTCCTTCTCCTTCTCCTTCTTCTGCTTCTCCTTTTGCTTCTGCTTCTCCTTCTGCTTCTGCTTCAATTTCTCCTTCTACTTCTCCTTCTGCTTCTGCGTCTTCTGTTTCTTCTGCTTCTCCTGCTTCTGGTTCTCCAGCTTCTCCTACTTCTCGTGCTGCTTCTCCTTCTGCGTCTCTTTCTGCTTCTGCTTATCCTTTTGCTTCTCCTACTCCTAATCCTTCTCTTTCGCTTTCTTCTTCGTCTTCTTCTTCTGCTTCTCCTGGTGCTTCTGCTTCTGCTTATTCTACTATTTCTGTTTCTTCTGCTTCTGCTTCAGATTGTGCTTCTTCTGTTTCTCCTTCTGCTTCAGATTCTGCTTCTGCTTCTTCTGTTTCTTCTGCATCTGCTTCTCCTGCTTCTTCTGCTTCTCCTGCTTCTCTTTCTGCTTCTCCTTCTGCTTCTGCTTCTCCTTCTGCTTCTGCTTCTGCTCTTCTCCTTCTTCTGTTTCTTTTGCTTCTGTTTCTTCTGCTTCTTCTTCTTCTGTTTCTTCTGATTCTACTTCTGCTTCTCCTTCTTCTCCTTCTCTGTCTGCTTCTACTTCTGCTTCTTCTGATTCTCCTGCTTCTCCTTCTTGTTCTCCTTCTGTTTCTGATTCTCTGTCTGCTTCTACTTCTGCTTCTTCTGATTCTCCTGCTTCTCCTTCTTGTTCTCCTTCTGTTTCTGATTCTTTTCTTCTTCTGCTTCTCCTTCTGCTGCTCCTTCTCCTTCTCCTTCTTCTGCTTCCCCCACTGCTTCTCCTTCTTCTTTTGCTTATTCTTTATCTTCTGCTTCTCCTGCTTCTGCTTCTCCTGCTTCTGCTTCTTCTGCTTCTGCTTCTTCTTCTTCTTCTTCTTCTTCTTCTTCTTCTTCTTCTTCTTCTTCTTCTTCTTCTTCTTCTTCTTCTTCTTCTTCTTCTTCTTCTTCTTCTTCTTCTTCTCTTTCGTCTGCTTCTGCTTTTCCTGCTTCTTCTGCTTCTACTGCTTCTCTTTCTGCTTCTCATTCTGTTTATGCTTCTCCTTCTGCTTCTCCTATTCCTTCTTCTGCCCTTCCTTCTCCTTCTCCTTCTCCTTCTTCTGCTTCTCCTGCTTTTGCTTCTTCTGCTTGTCCTGCTCCTCCTTCTGCATCTTCTTCTGCTTCTGCTTCTCCTTCTGCTGCTTCTTCTGCTTCTGTTTCTCCTTCTTCTGCTTCTCCTTATGCTTCTCCTTCTGCTTCTCCTTCTGCTGCTCCTTCTGCTTCTCGTTCTGCTTCTGATTCTCCTTCTGCTCTTCCTACTTCTAATCCTTCTCTTTCTCCTTCTCCTTCTTCTTCTTCTTCTGCTTCTCGTTCTGCTTCTCCTTCTGCTTCTTCTGCTTGTTATGTTTCTTCTGCTTCAGGTCCTGCTTCTGCTTCTTCGGCTTCTTCTGTTTGTTGTTCTTCTGCTTCTCCCGCTACTGCTTCTTCTCCTTCTCTTTCTGCTTCTCCTTCTGCTTCTGCTTCTCCTTCTGCTCCTTCTGCTCCTTCTTCTTCTTCTTCTTCTTCTTCTTCTTCTTCTTCTTCTTCTTCTTCTTCTTCTTCTTCTTCTTCTTCTTCTTCTTCTTCTTCTTCTTCTTCTTCTTCTTCTTCTTCTGCTTCTCCCGCTTCTGCTTCTTCTGCTTCTCCTTCCTTTCCTCTGCTTCTGCTTTTTCTTATCCTTCTTCTGCTTCTGCTTCTTCAGATTCTCCAACTAATCCTTCTTCTTCTCCTTCTGTTTCTGCTTCTCTTTCTGCTTCTGCATCTCCTTCTGCTTCACCTTCTGCTGCTCCTTCTTCTGTTTCTCCCTCTGCTTCTGCTTCTGCTTCTTATGTTTCTTCTTTTTCTTCTGTTTCTGCTTCTCCTGCTTCTGCTTCTATACTTCTACTGCTTCTTCTTCTGCTTCAGCTTCTTCTGCTTCTACTTCTCTTTCTATTTCTGCTTCTCCTGCTTGTTTTTCTGTTTCTTCTGCTGCTTCTCCTTCTGCTGCTTCTTCTACTTCTCCTTCTGCTTCTCTTTTTGCTTCTCCTTATGCTTCTGTTTCTTCTGTTTCTCCTGCCTGAATTTCTGGTTCTACTTCTTCTGCTGCTTCTCTTTCTGCTTCTGCTTCTACTTCTGCTTCTGTTTCTGCTTCTTCTGCTTCTTCTCTTTCGGCTTCTCCTGCTTCCGCTCCTTGTGCTTCTCCTGCTTCTCTTTCTGCTTCTCATTCCGCTTCTGCTTCTCTTTCTGCTTCTGCTTCTCCTCCTTCTCCTTCTCCTACTTCTGCTTCTCCTTCAGATTCTGCTTCTTCTGCTTCTCCTGCTTCTCCTTCTGCATCTCCTTCTGCTTGTGCTTGTCGTTATGCTTCTTCTTCTGCTTCTCCTTCTCCTTCTTTTGCTTCTCCTTTTGCTTCTGCTTCTTCTGCTTCTCCTTCTGCTTTTGCTTCTTCTGTTTCTCCTTCTTCTCCTTCTGCATCTTCTTCTGCTTCTGCTTCTCCTTCTTCTGATTCTCCTTCTGATTCTCCTTCTTCTTCTTCTTCTTCTACTTTACCTTCTTCTCTTTCTGCTTCTCCTTCTGCTTCTCCTTCTGTTTCTCCTTCTCCTTCTTGTTCTTCTCCTTTTCCTTCTGCTTCTCCTTCTGCTTCTGCTACAACGGCTACTGCTTCTATTTCTTTTGTTTCTTCTGGTTCTCCTTCTGCTTTTGCTTCTCTTTCTGCTTCTGCTTCTCCTTCTGCTTCTCCGAATTCTGCTTCTTCTGCTTCTCCTGCTTCTCCTTCTGCTTCAGGTTCTGCTTCTGCTTCTTCGGCTTCTTCTACTTCTGCTTCTCCTGCTGAGGCTTCTTCTGCTTCTCCTGCTTCTCTTTCTGCTTTTCCTTCTGTTTCTGCTTCTCCTTCTGCTTCTTCTCCTTCTTCTGTTTCTTCTGCTTCTGCTTCTCCTGCTTCTGCTTCTCCTGCTTCTCGTTGTGCTTCTCTTTCTGCTTCTCCTTCTCCTTCTCCTTCTTCTGCTTCTGCTTCTCCTTCTGCTTCTGCTTCAATTTCTCCTTCTGCTTCTCATTCTCCTTCTGCGTCTTGTGTTTCTTCTGCTTCTCCTTCTTCTGCTTCTCCTGCTTCTCCTACTTCTCGTGCTGCTTCTCCTTCTTCGTCTCTTTCTGCTTCTGCTTATCCTTTTGCTTCTCCTACTCCTACTCCTTCTCTTTCGCCTTCTCCTTCTTCTTCTTCTGCTTCTCCTGGTGCTTCTGCTTCTGCTTATTCTACTATTTCTGTTTCTTCTGCTTCTGCTTAAGATTGTGCTTCTTCTGTTTCTCCTGCTTCAGATTCTGCTTCTGCTTCTTCGGCTTCTCCTGTTTCTTCTGCTTCTGCTTCTCCTGCTTCTTCTGCTCCTCCTGCTTCTCCTTCTCCTTCTGCTTCTGCTTCTCCTGCTTCTGCTACTGCTCTTCTCCTTCTTCTATTTCTTTTGCTTCTGTTTCTTCTTCTTCTTCTTCTCTTTCTTCTGCTTCTTCTTTTCCTGCTTCTTCTGCTTCTACTGCTTATCTTTCTGCTTCTCATTCTGCTTCTACTTCTCCTTCTGCTTCTCCTATTGCTTCTGCGGCTCTTCCTTCTCCTTCTCCTACTTCTACTTCTCCTTCTGCTTCTGCTTCTTCTGCTTCTCCTGCTTCTCCTTATGCATCTTCTTCTGCTTCTGCTTCTCCTTCTGCTGCTTCTTCTGCTTCTGTTTCTCCTTCTACTTCTCCTTCTTTTTCTGATTCTCCTTGTGCTTCTCGTTCTGTTTCTCCTTCTCCTTCTCGTTCTTCTGCTTTCCCTTCTGCTTCTGCTGCAACTGCTTCTGCTTCTTCTGTTTCTTCTGCTTCTCCTTCTGCTTTTGATTCTCTTTCTGCTTCTGCTTCTGCTTCTACTTCAGCTTCTCATTCTGCTTCTCCAGATTCTGCTTCTCCTCCTTCTCCTGCTTCTCCTTCTGCTTCAGGTTCTGCTTCTGCTTCTTCGGATTCTTATGCTTCTGCTTCTCCTGCTTCTGCTTCTTCTGTTTCCCCTCTTTCTCTTTCTGCTTCTCCTTCTGTTTCTGCTTCTCCTTCTGCTTCTGCTTCTTGTCCTTCTCCTGTTTTCTGCTTCTGCTTCTCCTGCTTCTGCTTCTTCTGCTTTTCCTGCTTCTCTTTCTGCTTCTCCTTCTGCTCCTTCTCCTTCTTCTGTTTCTTCTCCTTCTTCTTCTCCTTCTGCTTCTGTTTCTTCTGCTTCTCCTGCTTCTCCTTCTGCATCTCCTTCTGCTTGTGCTTTACCTTCTGCTTCTTCCTCTGCTTCTGCTTCTCCTTCTCCTTCTTCTGCTTCTCCGTCTGCTTCTGCTTCTTCTTTTCCTGCTTGTCCTTCTGCTTGTCCTTCTGCGTGTCCTTCTGTTTATCCTTCTTGTTCTTCTGCTATTCCTTCTGCTTCTCTTTCTGCTTCTGCATCTTCAGCTTCTTCTGCTACTGCTTCTGCTTCTTCTGTTTCTTCTGCTTCTCCTTCTGCTTTTGCTTCTCTATCTGCTTCTGCTTCTCCTTCTGGTTCTCCTTCTTCTTCTCCAGATTCTTCTTCTTCTGCTCCTCCTACTCCTAATCCTTCTCTTTCTCCTTCTTCTTCTTCTGTTTTTCGTCCTGCTTCTGCTTCTTCTGCTTGTTCTGTTTCTTCTGCTTCTGCTTTTCCAGCTTCTGCTTCTTCTGCTTTTCCTGCTTCTCTTTCTGCTTCTCCTTCTGCTCCTTCTCCTTCTTCTGTTTCTTCTTCTTCTGCTTCTCCCGCTTCTGCTTCTTCTGCTTCTCCTGCTTCTCGTTCTGCTTCTCTTCGTCGGCTTCTCTTTCTATTTCTGCTTCTGCTTCTTCTGATTCTGCTTCTTCTCCTTCTTCTTCTCCTTCTGCTTCTGTTTCTTCTGCTTCTCCTGCTTCTCCTTCTGCATCTCCTTCTGCTTGTGCTTTTCCTTCTGCTTCTTCTTCCCCTTCGGCTTCTCCTTCTCCTTCTTCTGCTTCTCCGTCTGCTTCTGCTTCTTCTTCTTTTCCTGCTTCTCCTTCTGCTTCTCCTTCTGTTTCTCCTTCTTGTTCTTCTGCTATTCTTTCTGCTTCTCTTTCTGCTTCTGCATCTTCAGTTTCTTCTGCTACTGCTTCTGCTTCTTCTGTTTCTTCTGCTTCTCCTTCTGCTTTTGCTTCTCTTTCTGCTTCTGCTTCTCCTTCTGGTTCTCCTTCTTCTTCTCCAGATTCTTCTTCTTCTGCTTCTCCAGCTTCTCCTTCTGCTTCAGGTTCTCCTTTTGCTTCTTCGGCTTCTTCTGCTTCTATTTCTGCTTCTCCTTCTGTTTCTGCTTCTCTTTCTACTTCTGCTTCTCTCCTCCTTCTATTTCTTCTGCTTCTGCTTCTCCTGCTTCTGCTTCTCCTGCTTCTCTTCTGTTTCTCTTTATGCTTCTCTTTCTGCTTCTCCTTCTTCTGCTTCTACTACTGCTTCTGCTTCTCCTTGTGCATCTTCTTCTGTTTCAATTTCTCCTTCTTCTGCCTTTCATTATGCTTCTGTTTCTCCTGCTTCTGCTCCTTCTGCTTCTCCTGCTTCTCCTTCTCCTTCTCTTTCTGCTTCTGCTTATCCTTCTGTTTCTCCTACGCCTAATCCTTCTCTTTCTCCTTCTTCTTCTTCTGCTTCTCCTGCTGCTTCTTCTTCTGCTTCTTCTGTTTTTCTGTTTCTTCTTCTTCTGCTTCAGCTTCTGCTTCTTCTGCTTCTCCTTTTGCTTCTGCTTCTCCGTCTGCTTCTGCTTCTGCTCTTCTCCTTCTTCTGTTTCTTCTGCTTCCGCTTCTCCTGCTTCTTCTTCTTCTGCTTCTCCTACTTCTCCTTCTGCTTCCCGTCTCATTCTCCTTCTCCTTCAATTTCTCCTTCTTGTGCTTCTCATTCTGCTTCTGCTTCTCCTGCTTCTGCTTCTTCTGTTTCTCCTTTTGCTTCTCCTTCTGCTTCTCTTTCTGCTTCTTATTCTGCTTCTGCTCCTCCTACTCCTAATCCTTCTCTTTCTCCTTCTTCTTCTGCTTCTCGTCCTGCCTCTGCTTCTTCTGCTTGTTCTGTTTCTTCTGCTTCTGCTTTTCCAGCTTCTGCTGCTTCTGCTTCTCCTTCTGCTTCAGGTTCTCCTTCTGGTTCTTGGGCTTCTTCTGTTTCTTCTGCTTCTGCTTCTCCTGCTACTGCTTCTTCTGCTTCTCTTTCTGCTTCTCCTTCTGCTTCTGCTTCTCCTTCTGCTCCTTCTCCTTCTTCTGTTTCTTCTTCTTCTTCTGCTTCTCCCGCTTCTGCTTCTTCTGCTTCTCCTGCTTGTCCTTCTCCTTCTGCTTCTCCTTCTCCTTCTTCTGCTGCTCTTTCTGCTTCTGCTTCTGCTTCTTCTGATTCTTCAACTTCTCCTTCTTCTTCTCCTTCTGTTTCTGCTTCTCTTTCTGCTTCTGCGTCTCCTTCTGCTTCACCTTCTGCTGTTCCTTCCCCTTCTTCTGTTTCTCCCTCTGCTTCTGCTACTTATGCTTCTTCTTTTTCTTCTGCTTCTGCTTTTCCAGCTTCTGCTGCTTCTGCTTCTCCTTCTGCTTCAGGTTCTCCTCCTGGTTCTTGGGCTTCTTCTGTTTCTTCTCCTTCTGCTTCTCCTGCTACTGCTTCTTCTGCTTCTCTTTCTGCTTCTCCTTCTGCTTCTGCTTCTCCTTCTGCTCCTTCTCCTTCTTCTTTTTCTTCTTCTTCTGCTGCTTCTCCCGCTTCTGCTTCTTCTGCTTCTCCTGCTTTTCCTTCTCCTTCTGCTTCTCCTTCTCCTTCTTCTGCTCTTTCTGCTTCTGCTTCTGCTTCTTCTGATTCTCCAACTTCTCCTTCTTCTTCTCCTTCTGTTTCTGCTTCTCTATCTGCTTCTGCATCTCCTTCTGCTTCACCTTCTGCTGCTCCTTCTCCTTCTTCTGTTTCTCCCTCTGCTTCTGCTACTTATGCTTCTTCTTTTTCTTCTGCTTTTGCTTCTCCTGCTTCTTCTGCTTCTCCTGCTTCTCTTTCTGCTTCTGCTTATCCTTCTGTTTCTCCTACTCCTATTCCTTCTCTTTCTCTTTCTCCTCCTTCTTCTTCTGCTTCTCCTGCTGCTTCTTCTTCTGCTTCTTCTGCTTTTTCTGTTACTTTTTCTTCTTCTGCATCACCTTCTGCTTCTTCTGCTTCTCCTTCTGCTTCTGCTTCTCCTTCTGCTTCTGCTCTTCTCCTTCTTCTGCTTCTGCTTCTCCTGCTTCTTTTTCTGCTTCTCCTACTTCTCCTTCTGCTTCTCCGTCCCATTCTCCTTCTCCTTCAATTTCTCCTTCTTATGCTTCTCATTCTGCTTCTTCTTCTGCTTCTCCTGCTTCTGCTTCTTCTGTTTCTCCTTCTGCTTCTCTTTCTGCTTCTAATTCTGCTTCTGCTCCTCCTACTCCTAATCCTTCTCTTTCTCCTTCTTCTTCTTCTTCTGCTTCTCGTTTTGTTTCTGCTTCTTCTGCTTGTTCTGTTTCTTCTGCTTCTGCTTTTCCAGCTTCTCCTGCTTCTGCTTCTCCTTCTGCTTCAGGTTCTCCTTCTGGTTCTTGGGCTTCTTCTGTTTCTTCTGCTTCTGCTTCTGCTTCTCCTGCTACTGCTTCTTCTGCTTCTCTTTCTGCTTCTCCTTCTGCTTCTGCTTTTCCTTTTCCTTCTGCTCCTTCTCCTTCTTCTGTTTCTTCTTCTTCTTCTTCTTCTTCTTCTTCTTCTTCTTCTTCTTCTTCTTCTTCTTCTTCTTCTTCTTCTTCTTCTTCTTCTTCTTCTTCTTCTTCTGCTTCTCCCGCTTCTGCTTCTTCTGCTTCTCCTGCTTGTCCTTCTCGTTCTGCTTCTCCTTCTCCTTCTTCTGCTACTCTTTCTGCTTCTTCTTCTGCTTCTTCTGATTCTCCAACTTCTCCTTCTTCTTCTCCTTCTGTTTCTGCTTCTCCTTCTGCTTCTGCATCTCCTTCTGCTTCACCTTCTGCTGTTCCTTCTCCTTCTTCTGTGTCTCCCTCTGCTTCTGCTTCTTATGCTTCTTCTTTTTCTTCTGCTTCTGCTTCTCCTGCTTCTGCTTCTTATGCTTCTACTGCTTCTTCTTCTGCTTCTGCTTCTTCGGCTTCTACTTCTCTTTCTGCTTCTGCTTCTCCTACTTCTTTTTCTGCTTCTTAGGCTGCTTCTCCTTCTGCTGCTTCTTCTACTTCTTCTTCTGCTTCTCTTTTTGCTTCTCCTTCTGCTTCTGCTTCTGCTTCTTCTGTTTCTCCTGCCTGAATTTCTGGTTCTACATCTTCTGCTGCTTCTCCTTCTGCTTCTGCTTCTACTTCTGCTTCTGTTTCTGCCTCTTCTGATTCTTCTCTTTCGGCTTCTCCTGCTTCTGCATCTTTTGCTTCTCCTGCTTCTCTTTCTGCTTCTCATTCTGCTTCTGCTTCTCCTTCTGCTTCTCCTCCTTCTCCTTCTCCTACTTCTGCTTCTCCTTCAGCTTCTGTTTCTTCTGCTTCTCCTGCTCCTCCTTCTGCATCTCCTGCTTGTGCTTGTCCTTATGCTTCTTCTTCTGCTTCTGCTTCTCCTTCTCCTTCTTTTGTTTCTCCTTTTGCTTCTGCTTCTTCTGTTTGTCCTTCTTCTCCTTCTGCTTCTGCTTCTTCTGCTTCTCCTGCTTCTCCTTCTGCATCTTCTTCTGCTTCTCCGTCTCCTTCTTCTGCTTCTCCTTCTGCTTCTCCTTCTGCTGCTTTACCTGCTTCTCTTTCTGCTTCTCCTTCTGTTTCTCCTTCTGTTTCTCCTTCTCCTTCTTGTTCTTCTGCTTTTCCTTCTGCTTCTCGTTCTGCTTCTGCTACAACTGCTACGGCTTCTACTTCTTCTGCATCTCCTTCTGCTTTTGATTCTCTTTCTGCTTCTGCTTCTCCTACTGCTTCTCATTCTGCTTCTCCAGATTCTGCTTCTTCTGCTTCTCCTGCTTCTCCTTCTGCTTCAGGTTCTGCTTCTGCTTCTTCGGATTCTTATGCTTCTGCTTCTCCTGCTTCTGCTTCTTCTGCTTCCCCTACTTTTCTTTCTGCTTCTCCTTCTGTTTCTGCTTCTCCCTCTGCTTCTGCGTCTTGTCCTTCTCCTGTTTCTTCTGCTTCTGCTTCTCTTGTTTCTGCATCTCCTGCTTCTCCTTCTGCTGCTCTTTCTGCTTCTCCTGCTGCTTTTCTTTCTCCTGCTCCTTTTTCTGCTTCTCTTTCTGCTTCTCCTTCTGTTTCTCCTTCTCGTTCTTCTGCTTTTCCTTCTGCTTCTCCTACTGCTTCTGCATCTTCTGCTTCTTCTGCTACTGCCTCTGCTTCTTTTCTTTCTTCTGCTTCTCCTTCTGCTTCTCCTTCTGCTTTTGCTTCTCTTTCTGCTTCTGCTTCTCCTTCTGCTTCTCCAGATTCTGCTTCTTCTGCTTCTCCTGCTTCTCCTTCTGCTTCAGGTTGTGCTTCTGCTTCTTCGGCTTCTTCTGCTTCTGCTTCTCCTGCTGCTGCTTCTTCTGCTTCTCCTGCTTCTCTTTCTGCTTTTCCTTCTGTTTCTGCTTCTCCTTCTGCTTCTTCTCCTTCTGTTTCTTCTGCTTCTGCTTCTGCTGCTACTGCTTCTCCTGCTTCTCGTTCTGCTTCTCTTTCTGCTTCTCCTTCTCCTTCTTCTGCTTCTCCTTCTGCTTCTGCTTCTCCTTCTGCTTCTGCTTCAATTTCTCCTTCTGCTGCTCATTCTGCTTCTGCGTCTTCTGCTTCTTCTGCTTCTCCTGCTTGTCCTTCTCGTTCTGCTTCTCCTTCTCCTTCTTCTGCTTCTCTTTCTGCTTCTTCTTCTGCTTCTTCTGATTTTCCAACTTCTCCTTCTTCTTCTCCTTCTGTTTCTGCTTCTCTTTCTGCTTCTGCATCTCCTTCTGCTTCACCTTCTGCTGCTCCTTCTCCTTCTTCTGTGTCTCCCTCTGCTTCTGCTTCTTATGCTTCTTCTTTTTCTTCTACTTCTCCTGCTTCTGCTTCTTATGCTTCTACTGCTTCTTCTTCTGCTTCTGCTTCTTCTGCTTCTACTTCTCTTTCTCCTTCTGCTTCTCCTACTTCTTTTTCTGCTTCTTCTGCTGCTTCTCCTTCTGCTGCTTCTTCTACTTCTCCTTCTGATTCTCTTTTTGCTTTTCCTTCTGCTTCTGCTTCTTCTGTTTCTCCTGCCTGAATTTCTGGTTCTACTTCTTCTGCTGCATCTCCTTCTGCTTCTGCTTCTACTTCTGCTTCTGTTTCTGCTTCTTCTGCTTCTTCTCTTTCGGCTTCTCCTGCTTCTGCTTCTTGTGCTTCTCCTGCTTCTCTTTCTGCTTCTCATTCCGCTTCTGCTTCTCCTTCTGCTTCTGCTTCTCCTCCTTCTCCTTCTCCTACTTCTGCTTCTCCTTCATCTTCTGCTTCTTCTGCTTCTCCTGCTTCTCGTTCTGCATCTCCTTCTGCTTGTGCTTGTCCTTATGCTCTTTCTTCTGCTTCTTCTTCTCCTTCTGCTTCTGCCTCTGTTTCTCCTTCTCCTTCTCGTTCTCCTGCTTTTCCTTCTGCTTCTCCTTCTGCTTTTGCTGTAACTGCTACTGCTTCTGCTTCTTCTGTTTCTTCTTCTTCTCCTTCTGCTTTTGATTCTCTCTGCTTCTGCTTCTACTTCAGCTTGTCATTCTGCTTCTCCAGATTCTGCTTCTTCTGCTTCTCCTGATTCTCCTTCTGCTTCTCCTTCTGTTTCTCCTTCTCCTTCTCGTTCTGATTTTCCTTCTGCTTCTCCTTCTGCTTCTTCTGCAACTGCTACTGCTTCTGCTTCTTCTGTTTCTTCTGCTTCTCCTTCTGCTTTTGATTCTCTTTCTGCTTCTGCTTCTGCTTCTACTTCAGCTTCTCATTCTGCTTCTCCAGATTCTGCTTCTTCTCCTTCTCCTGCTTCTCCTTCTGCTTCAGGTTCTGCTTCTGCTTCTTCGGATTCTTATGCTTCTGCTTCTCCTGCTTCTGCTTCTTCTGCTTCCCCTCTTTCTCTTTCTGCTTCTCCTTCTGTTTCTGCTTCTCCTTCTGCTTCTGCTTCTTGTCCTTCTCCTGTTTTCTGCTTCTGCTTCTCCTGCTTCTGCTTCTTCGGCTTTTCCTGCTTCTCTTTCTGCTTCTCCTTCTGCTCCTTCTCCTTCTTCTGTTTCTTCTTCTTCTGCTTCTCCCGCTTCTGCTTCTTCTGCTACTCCTGCTTCTCGTTCTGCTTCTCTTCGTCGGCTTCTCTTTCTATTTCTGCTTCTGCTTCTTCTGATTCTGCTTCTTCTCCTTCTTCTTCTCCTTCTGCTTCTGTTTCTTCTGCTTCTGCTGCTTCTCCTTCTGCATCTCCTTCTGCTTGTGCTTTTCCTTCTGCTTCTTCTTCTGCTTCTGCTTCTCCTTCTCCTTCTTCTGCTTCTCCGTCTGCTTCTGCTTCTTCTTCTTTTCCTGCTTGTCCTTCTGCTTGTCCTTCTGCTTCTCCTTCTGTTTCTCCTACTTGTTCTTCTGCTATTCCTTCTGCTTCTCTTTCTGCTTCTGCATCTTCAGCTTCTTCTGCTACTGCTTCTGCTTCTTCTGTTTCTTCTGCTTCTCCTTCTGCTTTTGCTTCTCTTTCTGCTTCTGCTTCTCCTTCTGGTTCTCCTTCTTCTTCTCCAGATTCTTCTTCTTCTGCTCCTCCTACTCCTAATCCTTCTCTTTCTCTTTCTTCTTCTTCTGCTTCTCGTCCTGCTTCTGGTTCTTCTGCTTGTTCTGTTTCTTCTGCTTCTGCTTTTCCAGCTTCTGCTTCTTCTGCTTTTCCTGCTTCTCTTTCTGCTTCTCCTTCTGCTCCTTCTCCTTCTTCTGTTTCTTCTTCTTCTGCTTCTCCCGCTTATGCTTCTACTGCTTCTCCTAATTCTCGTTCTGCTTCTCTTCGTCGGTTTCTCTTTCTATTTCTGCTTCTGCTTCTTCTGATTCTGCTTCTTCTCCTTCTTCTTCTCCTTCTTCTGCTTCTCCTGCTTCTCCTTATGCATCTTCTTCTGCTTCTGCTTCTCCTTCTGCTGCTTCTTATGCTTCTGTTTCTCCTTCTTCTTCTCCTTCTGCTTCTCCTTCTGCTTCTCCTAATTCTCCTTCTGATTCTCCTTCTGTTTCTCTTTCTCCTTCTCGTTCTTCTGCTTTTCCTTCTGCTTCTCCTTCTGCTTTTGATTCTCTTTCTGCTTCTGCTTCTGCTTCTGTTCTACTTCAGCTTCTCATTCTGCTTCTCCAGATTCTGCTTCTTCTCCTTCTCCTGCTTCTCCTTCTGCTTCAGGTTCTGCTTCTGCTTCTTCGGATTCTTATGCTTCTGCTTCTCCTGCTTCTGCTTCTTCTGCTTCCCCTCTTTCTCTTTCTGCTTCTTCTTCTGTTTCTGCTTCTCCACCTGCTTCTACTTCTTGTCCTTCTCCTGTTTTCTGCTTCTTCTTCTCCTGCTTCTGCTTCTTCTGCTTTTCCTGCTTCTCTTTCTGCTTCTCCTTCTGCTCATTCTCCTTCTTCTCTTTCTTCTTCTTCTGCTTCTCCCGCTTCTGCTTCTTCTGCTTCTCCTGCTTCTCGATCTGCTTCTCTTCGTCGGCTTCTCTTTCTATTTCTGCTTCTGCTTCTTCTGATTCTGCTTCTTCTCCTTCTTCTTCTCCTTCTGCTTCTGTTTCTTCTGCTTCTGCTGCTTCTCCTTCTGCATCTCCTTCTGCTTGTGCTTTTCCTTCTGCTTCTTCTTCTGCTTCTGCTTCTCCTTCTCCTTCTTCTGCTTCTCCGTCTGCTTCTGCTTCTTCTTCTTTTCCTGCTTGTCCTTCTGCTTGTCCTTCTGCTTCTCCTTCTGTTTCTCCTTCTTGTTCTTCTGCTATTCCTTCTGCTTCTCTTTCTGCTTCTGCATCTTCAGCTTCTTCTGCTACTGCTTCTGCTTCTTCTGTTTCTTCTGCTTCTCCTTCTGCTTTTGCTTCTCTTTCTGCTTCTGCTTCTCCTTCTGGTTCTCCTTCTTCTTCTCCAGATTCTTCTTCTTCTGCTCCTCCTACTCCTAATCCTTCTCTTTCTCCTTCTTCTTCTTCTGCTTCTCGTCCTGCCTCTGCTTCTTCTGCTTGTTCTCTTTCTTCTGCTTCTGCGTTTCCAGCTTCTGCTGCTTCTGCTTCTCCTTCTGCTTCAGGTTCTCCTTCTGGTTCTTGGGCTTCTTTTGTTTCTTCTGCTTCTGCTTCTCCTGCTACTGCTTCTTCTGCTTCTCTTTCTGCTTCTCCTTATGCTTCTTCTTCTCCTTCTGCTCCTTCTCCTTCTTCTGTTTCTTCTTCTTCTTCTGCTTCTCCCGCTTCTGCCTCTTCTGCTTCTCCTGCTTGTCCTTCTCCTTCTGCTTCTCCTTCTCCTTCTTCTGCTCTTTCTGCTTCTGCTTCTGCTTCTTCTGATTCTCCAACTTCTTCTTCTTCTCCTTCTGTTTCTGCTTCTCTATCTGCTTCTGCATCTCCTTCTGCTTCACCTTCTGCTGCTCCTTCTCCTTCTTCTGTTTCTCCCTCTGCTTCTGCTACTTATGCTTCTTCTTTTTCTTCTGCTTTTGCTTCTCCTGCTTCTTCTGCTTCTCCTGCTTCTCTTTCTGCTTCTGCTTATCCTTCTGTTTCTCCTACTCCTATTCCTTCTCTTTCTCTTTCTCCTTCTTCTTCTTCTGCTTCTCCTGCTGCTCCTTCTTCTGCTTCTGCTTTTTCTGTTACTTTTTCTTCTTCTGCATCACCTTCTGCTTCTTCTGCTTCTCCTTCTGCTTCTGCTTCTCCTTCTGCTTCTGCTCTTCTCCTTCTTCTGCTTCTGCTTCTCCTGCTTCTTTTTCTGCTTCTCCTACTTCTCCTTCTGCTTCTCCGTCCCATTCTCCTTCTCCTTCAATTTCTCCTTCTTATGCTTCTCATTCTGCTTCTGCTTCTGCTTCTCCTGCTTCTGCTTCTTCTGTTTCTCCTTCTGCTTCTCTTTCTGCTTCTAATTCTGCTTCTGCTCCTCCTACTCCTAATCCTTCTCTTTCTCCTTCTTCTTCTTCTGCTTCTCGTTCTGCTTCTGCTTCTTCTGCTTGTTCTGTTTCTTCTGCTTCTGATTTTCCAGATTCTCCTGCTTCTGCTTCTCATTCTGCTTCAGGTTCTCCTTCTGGTTCTTGGGCTTCTTCTGTTTCTTCTGCTTCTCCTGCTACTGCTTCTTCTGCTTCTTCTGCTTCTCTTTCTGCTTCTCCTTCTGCTTCTGCTTTTCCTTCTGCTCCTTCTCCTTCTTCTGTTTCTTCTTCTTCTTCTTCTACTGATTCTCCCGCTTCTGCTTCTTCTGCTTTTCCTGCTTGTCCTTCTCGTTCTGCTTCTCCTTCTCCTTCTTCTGCTTCTCTTTCTGCTTCTTCTTCTGCTTCTTCTGATTCTCCAACTTCTCCTTCTTCTTCTCCTTCTGTTTCTGCTTCTCTTTCTGCTTCTGCATCTCCTTCTGCTTCACCTTCTGCTGCTCCTTCTCCTTCTTCTGTGTCTCCCTCTGCTTCTGCTTCTTATGCTTCTTCTTTTTCTTCTGCTTCTCCTGCTTCTGCTTCTTATGCTTCTACTGCTTCTTCTTCTGCTTCTGCTTCTTCTGCTTCTTCTGCTTCTACTTCTCTTTCTGCTTCTGCTTCTCCTACTTCTTTTTCTGCTTCTTCTGCTGCTGCTGCTTCTTCTACTTCTTCTTCTGCTTCTCATTTGCTTTTCCTTCTGCTTCTGCTTCTACTTCTTCTGTTTCTCCTGCCTGAATTTCTGGTTCTACTTCTTCTGCTGCTTCTCCTTCTGCTTCTGCTTCTACTTCTGCTTCTGTTTCTGCTTCTTCTCTTTCGGCTTCTCCTGCTTCTGCTTCTTGTGCTTCTCCTGCTTCTCTTTCTCCTTCTCATTCCGCTTCTGCTTCTCCTTCTGCTTCTCCTCCTTCTCCTTCTCCTACTTCTGCTTCTCCTTCAGCTTCTGTTTCTTCTGCTTCTCCTGCTCTTCCTTCTGCATCTCCTGCTTGTGCTTGTCCTTATGCTTCGTCTTCTGCTTCTGCTTCTCATTCTCCTTCTCCTTCTTTTGCTTCTCCTTTTGCTTCTGCTTCTTCTGTTTGTCCTTCTTCTCCTTCTGCTTCTGCTTCTTCTGCTTCTCCTGCTTCTCCTTCTGCATCTTCTTCTGCTTCTCCTTCTCCTTCTTCTGCTTCTCCTTCTGCTTCTTCTTCTGCTGCTTTACCTGCTTCTCTTTCTGCTTCTCCTTCTGTTTCTCCTTCTGTTTCTCCTTCTCCTTCTTGTTCTTCTGCTTTTCTTTCTGCTTCTCGTTCTGCTTCTGCTACAACTGCTACGGCTTCTACTTCTTCTGTTTCTTCTGATTCTCCTTCTGCTTTTGATTCTCTTTCTGCTTCTGCTTCTCCTACTGCTTCTCATTCTGCTTCCCCAGATTCTGCTTCTTTTGCTTCATCTGCTTCTCCTTCTGCTTCAGGTTCTGCTTCTGCTTCTTCGGATTCTTATGCTTCTGCTTCTCCTGCTTCTGCTTCTTCTGTTTCCCCTACTTCTCTTTCTGCTTCTCCTTCTGTTTCTGCTTCTCCTTCTGCTTCTGCGTCTTGTCCTTCTCCTGTTTCTTCTGCTTCTGCTTCTCCTGTTTCTGCATCTCCTGCTTCTCCTTCTGCTGCTCTTTCTGCTTCTCCTGCTGCTTTTCTTTCTCCTGCTCCTTCTTCTGCTTCTCTTTCTGCTTCTACTTCTGTTTCTCCTTCTGTTTCTCCTTCTCTTCATCTGCTTTTCCTTCTGCTTCTGCATCTTCTGCTTCTTATGCTACTGCCTCTGTTTCTTTTGTTTCTTCTGCTTCTCCTTCTGCTTCTCCTTCTGCTTTTGCTTCTCTTTCTGCTTCTGCTTCTCCTTCTGCTTCTCCAGATTCTGCTTCTTCTGCTTCTCCTGCTTCTCCTTCTGCTTCAGGTTCTGCTTGTGCTTCTTCGGCTTCTTCTGCTTCTGCTTCTCCTGCTGCTGCTTCTTCTGCCTCTCCTGCTTCTCTTTCTGCTTTTCCTTCTGTTTCTGCTTCTCCTTCTGCTCCTGCTTCTTCTCCTTCTGTTTCTTCTGCTTCTGCTTCTCCTGCTTCTGCTTCTCCTGCTTCTCCTTCTGCTTCTCTTTCTGCTTCTCCTTCTCCTTCTTCTGCTTCTGCTTCTCCTTCTGCTTCTGCTTCAATTTCTCCTTCTGCTGCTCATTCTGCTTCTGCGTCTTCTGTTTCTTCTGCTTCTCCTGCTTCTGCTTCTCCTGCTTCTCCTACTTCTCGTGCTGCTTGTCCTACTGCGTCTCTTTCTGCTTCTGCTTATCCTTTTGCTTCTCCTACTCCTAATCCTTCTCTTTCGCCTTCTCCTTCTTCTTCTTCTGCTTCTCGTGGTGCTTCTGCTTCTGCTTATTCTACTGTTTCTGTTTCTTCTGCTTCTGCTTCAGATTGTGCTTCTTCTGTTTCTCTTTCTGCTTCTGATTCTGCTTCTGCTTCTTCGGCTTCTCCTGTTTCTTCTGCTTCTGCTTCTCCTGCTTCTTCTGCTTCCCCTGCATCTCTTTCTGCTTCTCCTTCTTCTTCTGCTTCTGCTTCTGCTTCTGCTCTTCTCCTTCTTCTGTTTCTTTTGCTTCTGTTTCTTCTTCTTCTTCTTCTTCTTCTTCTTCTTCTTCTTCTTCTTCTTCTTCTTCTTCTTCTTCTTCTTCTTCTTCTTCTTCTTCTGTTTCTTCTGATTCTACTTCTGCTTCTCCTTCTTCTCCTCTTTCTGCTTCTACTCCTGCTTCTTCTGATTCTCCTGCTTCTCCTTCTTGTTCTCCTTCTGTTTCTGCTTCTCTTTCTGCTTCTCCTTCTCCTTCTGCTGCTCCTTCTCCTTCTCCTTCTTCTGCTTCTCCCACTGCTTCTGCTTCTGCTTCTTTTGCTTATTCTTTTTCTTCTGTTTCTGCTTCTCCTGCTTCTGCTTCTACTGCTTCTCCTTATGCTTCTCCTTATGCTTCTCCTTATGCTGCTGCTTGTTCTTCTTCTTCCTCTTCCTCTTCTTCTTTTTCTTCGTCTTCTTCTTCTCTTTCTCTGCTTCTGCTTTGCCTGCTTCTTCTGCTTCTACTGTTTCTCTTTCTGCTTCTCATTCTGCTTCTGCTTCTCCTTCTGCTTCTCCTATTGCTTCTGTTGCACTTCCATATCCTTCTCCTTCTCCTACTTCTGCTTCTCCATCTGCTTCTGCTTCTTCTGCTCCTCCTGATTCTCGTTCTGCATCTTTTTCTGCTTCTGCTTCTCCTTCTGCTGCTTCTTCTGCTTCTGCTACTCCTTCTGCTTCTCCTTCTGATCTGATTCTCCTTCTACTTCTCTTTCTGCTGCTCCTTCTCCTTCTTCTGCTTCTGCCTCTGATTCTTCTTCTTATGCTTATTCTTTTTCAACTACTTCTGCTTCTCCTGCTTCTGCTTCTACTTCTTCTCCTTATGCTTCTCCTTCTCCTTCTTCTCCTTCTTCTTCTTCTTTTCTTCTTCTTCTTCTTCTTCTTCTTCTTCTTCTTCTTCTTCTTCTTCTTCTTCTTCTTCTTCTTCTTCTTCTTCTTCTTCTTCTTCTCTTTCTTCTGCTTCTTCTTTTCCTGCTTCTTCTGCTTCTACTGCTTCCCTTTCTGCTTCTCATTCTGCTTCTGCTTCTCCTTCTGCTTCTCCTATTGCTTCTGCGGCTCTTCCTTCTCCTTCTCCTACTTCTACTTCTCCTTCTGCTTCTGCTTCTTCTGCTTCTCCTGCTTCTCCTTATGCATCTTCTTCTGCTTCTGCTTCTCCTTCTGCTGCTTCTTCTGCTTCTGTATCTCCTTCTGCTTCTCCTTCTGCTTCTTCTGCTTCTCCTGATTCTCCTTCTGCTTCTCCTTCTGTTTCTCCTTCTCCTTCTCGTTCTTCTGATTTTCCTTCTGCTTCTCCTTCTGCTTCTGCTGCAACTGCTACTGCTTCTGCTTCTTCTGTTTCTTCTGCTTCTCCTTCTGCTTTTGATTCTCTTTCTGCTTCTGCTTCTGCTTCTACTTCAGCTTCTCATTCTGCTTCTCCAGATTCTGCTTCTTCTCCTTCTCCTGCTTCTCCTTCTGCTTCAGGTTCTGCTTCTGCTTCTTCGGATTCTTATGCTTCTGCTTCTCCTGCTTCTGCTTCTTCTGCTTCCCCTCTTTCTCTTTCTGCTTCTCCTTCTGTTTCTGCTTCTCCTTCTGCTTCTGCTTCTTGTCCTTCTCCTGTTTTCTGCTTCTGCTTCTCCTGCTTCTGCTTCTTCTGCTTTTCCTGCTTCTCTTTTTGCTTCTCCTTCTGCTTCTTCTCCTTCTTCTGTTGCTTCTTCTTCTGCTTCTCCCGCTTCTGCTTCTTCTGCTTCTCGTTCTGCTTCTCTTCATCGGCTTCCCTTTCTATTTCTGCTTCTGCTTCTTATGATTCTGCTTCTTCTCCTTCTTCTTCTCCTTCTGCTTCTGTTTCTTCTGCTTCTCCTGCTTCTCCTTCTGCATCTCCTTTTGCTTGTGCTTTTCCTTCTGCTTCTTCTTCTGCTTCTGCTTCTCCTTCTTCTGCTTCTCCGTCTGCTTCTACTTCTTCTTCTTTTCCTGCTTCTCCTTCTGCTTCTCTTTCTGTTTCTCCTTCTCGTTCTTCTGCTATTCCTTCTTCTTCTCTTTCTGCTGCTGCATCTTCAGCTTCTTCTGCTACTGCTTCTGCTTCTTCTGTTTCTTCTGCTTCTCCTTCTGCTTTTGCTTCTCTTTCTGCTTCTGCTTCTCCTTCTGGTTCTCCTTCTTATTCTCCATATTGTTCTTCTTCTGCTTCTCCAGCTTCTCCTTCTGCTTCAGGTTCTCCTTTTGCTTCTTCGGCTTCTTTTGCTTCTATTTCTGCTTCTCTATTTGTTTCTACTTCTCTTTCTGCTTCTGCTTCTTCTCCTTCTTCATCTTCTTCTGCTTCTCCTTCTCCTCCTTCAGCTTCTCCTTCTGATTCTCCTTCTGCTTCTTCTTCTGCTGCTTTACCTGCTTCTCTTTCTGCTTCTCCTTCTGTTTCTCCTTCTGTTTCTCCTTCTCCTTCTTGTTCTTCTGCTTTTCCTTCTGCTTCTCGTTCTGCTTCTGCTAAAACTGCTACTGCTTCTACTTCTTCTGTTTCTTCTGCTTCTCCTTTTGCTTTTGATTCTCTTTCTGCTTCTGCTTCTCCTACTGCTTCTCATTCTGCTTCTCCAGATTCTGCTTCTTCTGCTTCTCCTGCTTCTCCTTCTGCTTCAGGTTCTGCTTCTGCTTCTTCGGATTCTTATGCTTCTGCTTCTCCTGCTTCTGCTTCTTCTGCTTCCCCTACTTTTCTTTCTGCTTCTCCTTCTGTTTCTGCTTCTCCCTCTGCTTCTGCGTCTTGTCCTTCTCCTGTTTCTTCTGCTTCTGCTTCTCCTGTTTCTGCATCTCCTGCTTCTCCTTCTGCTGCTCTTTCTGCTTCTCCTGCTGCTTTTCTTTCTCCTGCTCTTTCTTCTGCTTCTCTTTCTGCTTCTCCTTCTTTTTCTCCTTCTCCTTCTCCTTCTCGTTCTTCTGCTTTTCCTTCTGCTTCTCCTTCTGCTTCTGCATCTTCTGCTTCTTCTGCTACTGCCTCTGCTTCTTCTGTTTCTTTTGCTTCTCCTTCTGCTTCTCCTTCTGCTTTTGCTTCTCCTTCTGCTTTTGCTTCTCTTTCTGCTTCTGCTTCTCCTTCTGCTTCTCCAGATTCTGCTTCTTCTGCTTCTCCTGCTTCTCCTTCTGCTTCAGGTTCTGCTTCTGCTTCTTCGGCTTCTTCTGCTTCTGCTTCTCCTGCTGCTGCTTCTTCTGCTTCTCCTGCTTCTCTTTCTGCTTTTCCTTCTGTTTCTGCTTCTCCTTCTGCTTCTGCTTCTTCTCCTTCTGTTTCTTCTGCTTCTGCTTCTCCTGCTTCTCCTTCTGCTTTTCTTTCTGCTTCTCCTTCTCCTTATTCTGCTTCTCCTTCTGCTTCTGCTTCTCCTTCTGCTTCTGCTTCAATTTCTCCTTCTGCTGCTCATTCTGCTTCTACGTCTTCTGTTTCTTCTGCTTCTCCTGCTTCTGCTTCTCCTGCTTCTCCTACTTCTTGTGCTGCTTCTCCTACTGCGTCTCTTTCTGCTTCTGCTTATCCTTTTGCTTCTCCTACTCCTAATCCTTCTCTTTCGCCTTCTCCTTCTTCTTCTTCTGCTTCTCTTGGTGCTTCTGCTTCTGCTTATTCTACTATTTCTGTTTCTTCTGCTTCTGCTTCAGATTGTGCTTCTTCTGTTTCTCCTTCTGCTTCTGATTCTGCTTCTTCGGCTTCTCCTGTTTCTTCTGCTTCTGCTTCTCCTGCTTCTCCTGCTTCTCTTTCTGCTTCTCCTTCGTCTTCTGCTTCTCCTTCAGCTTCTGCTTCTGCTCTTCTCCTTCTTCTGTTTCTTTTGCTTCTGTTTCTTCTGCTTCTTCTTCTGTTTCTTCTGATTCTACTTCTGCTTCTCCTTCTTCTCCTCTTTCTGCTTCTACTTCTGCTTCTTCTGATTCTCCTGGTTCTCCTTCTTGTTCTCCTTCTGTTTCTGCTTCTCTTTCTGCTTCTCCTTCTCCTTCTGCTGCTCCTTCTCCTTCTCCTTCTTCTGCTTCTCCCACTGCTTCTGCTTCTGCTTCTTTTGCTTATTCTTTTTGTTCTGCTTCTGCTTCCCCTGCTTCTGCTTCTACTGCTTCTCCTTATGCTTCTCCTTATGCTTCTCCTTATGCTGCTTCTTCTTCTTCTTCTTCCTCTTCTTCTTCTTCTTTTTCTTCTTCTTCTTCTTCTTCTCTTTCTTCTGCTTCTGCTTTTCCTGCTTCTTCTGCTTCTACTGCTTCTCTTTCTGCTTCTCATTCTGCTTCTGCTTCTCCTTCTGCTTCTCCTATTGCTTCTGTTGCACTTCCTTCTCCTTCTCCTTCTCCTACTTCTGCTTCTCCTTCTGCTTCTGCTTCTTCTGCTTCTCCTGCTTCTCCTTCTGCATCTTTTTCTGCTTCTGCTTCTCCTTCTGCTGCTTCTTCTGCTTCTGCTACTCCTTCTTCTGCTTCTCCTTCTGATTCTCCTTCTACTTCTCTTTCTGCTGC
>NW_012288217.1:0-31031 GCF_000151885.1 Dipodomys ordii
AATGAGATGTATGAAGATACTATGTTGAAAAATGAACTTTATAATTTAGGCGGGGGGTGGGGCGTGGGGGTGTGGAGGGTGTGGAGTGTAGTTGTGGAGGTGGGAAGGAAGGGATGGTAGGGGACAAAGGAGAAGGCAGCAATGCTTGATAAGAAATGTACTCATTACCTTACTCATGTAACTATAACCTCTCTGTACAGTATTTTTACAATAAAAAATGTATTAAAAAAAAGATGTGCTCCTTCTCATCAGTAATACTCCTTAAGCATTTAGGTGTTTTCATATCTATTACTTCAACTATTCTTATAAATTTTTCCTGAAAATACTCCAAATGATAGAACTCAGAGATAATTGTCCTCATTTTACAGATAAGGGCAGTGAGGTTCAGAAAGGCTAGATAAGTGGGCTGGGGCATGGTTCAAGTAATAGAGCAACTGAATAGTAAGCAGCGGGCTCTGATTTCAAATGCTAGTACCACAAAAAAAGGAGACAGAGGAAGGAAGGCATGGGGGGAAATGAAGGGAAAGAGGGAAGGAGGGAAGGAGGAAATAAGGGAAGGAGGGAAGGAGGGAAGGGGTCAGGGCTGACATGAAAGGAGGGTAATGAATGATTCCCCCACACTAACCACTCTACAATTATTCTCCATTCTGCATTCTAAAGAAGTTTGAAAGAATGGTTTGATAGTACCTGTTAGGGTTTCAACTGTGAAGGGCCTGTACTTGCTAGGCTGGTACTCTACCAAAGATTGTTACTCTACCACTTGAACCATACTTCTAATACTGCTTTTTCCTGTTTTTTTTCAAGATAGGAGTCTATTCACATCTTTTTTTTTAATTGATACTTGTACTGGGGCTTGGACTTAGGGCCTTGTGCTCTCACTTGGCATTTTTCCTCAAGTCTGCTCTTCTACCACTTGCACCACACCTCCACTTCTGGCTTTTTTATAGTTAATTAGAGAGAAAAGTCTCACAGATTTTTCTGCCTGGGCTGCTTTCACACTGTGATCCTCAGATCTCAGACTCCACATTAGCTAAGATTATAGGCATGAGCTACCAGTGTCCAACTTTTATCTATTCTTCTACAGCAGCTCCAAGGACTCCTTGAGATTATCTACCAGGTAAGAAAGCTTTCTTCCTAGGAAAATTCTGTCTTCATCTTCTCAGAGCCTGTCACCACCTCCCCCACAGCCCAGGGGAACCTTTTTCCAGACTCCCTATGTTAGTGAAATGAGCTCCCTTCCCATAGTTTAGTACACTCCTTCCCCTCTCAACAGCTTAGCATACTCCCTTCCTAGGCAACACTAGGCCCATTTAAAAAGGCAGTAAATAATCAGCCTCCACCCACCTTTGCAAACTGGAGATGGCACTTCTCTGGGGCAGCTACCACTGTATAAGGCAACAAGAGCCCCTTAGTGTGACCTTCAGGTCTGGGCAGATGCAGGGCCTCTTACCTACTATTTGGACAGCAGCCTAGTCTGCCATGATGAAGCCCCTGGCCCTCATGTCCACACCAGGTCTCCACCTCCTAGCCACTTATATCACCTCTTAAACCTCCGAGGTTATACAGGTCACCTCAGACAATACCTGGTGATTCTTCTCACTTCTCCCTTGTGAGAAAGGGTCTTGCCAGCCCCTCTCCAAGCAATAAACCTTCTTTTGTTCTCTGTATATGGCTATCTGTGTGGTTCTCTGGCAAAGGGCAAATACTGTTCTTTATACCTAAAAATCATTTACCATCCCTCTAAATTACCTATACTCCCCCCACTCCATGATGCAGAGCATAGGTTAAGTGTTTTTTATTTTTAAATCTAGCTGGATTGTGGATTGATCATCTCCCATGGTTCTTCCAACAACAAAATAGGATGAGTGTATCTTTGTCTCCAGTTGGTTGATCTCAGCAGACTTAAACTTTCGGAAGGAAAAAAGGTTTCTTTGTGCCCTATATGCTTTTCAGAGACCACCTTACTCTGAAGTACCAGTCTGGTTAGTTTCTTAACAGTATTCTTAATTTTTGTGTGCCAGTGGTTCATACCTGGAATCCTAGCTACTCAGGAGGCTGAGATCTGAGGATCACAGTTTAAAGCCAGCCCAGGTAGCAAAGTTCATGAAACTCTTATCTCCAATAAACCACCAGTGGCACTGTAGCTCAAGTGGTAGAGCTCTAGCCTTGAGCTGAAGAACTGTGGGACAGTGCTCAGGCCCAGAGTTCAACGCCCATGACCTACCCCCCCCAAAAAAAAACAAAAACAAAAAATAAAGAAACAACTTGAGAATTTTGTGAGACCTTACCCCCAATTAACCACCAAAAGCCAGAAATGAGATGGGGCTCAAATGGTAGAACATCAACCTTAAACACAACAACTAAGGGAAAATGCTTTGGCTCTGTGGTCACACCCCAGTACTGGCACAAAACAACAGCAACAAAAAACTCAGTTCTAATAACCACTGTCATATTTATTAATTTGCTTGTTTACCACCTAGATGTCTCTTCTACAAGAATGTAAGGCACATATCTTGATAGTTACATAGCTGGTACAACAACAAATGTACTGATTGAATGGATGAATGACTGGATTCATCAAACAACCAATGACTCAATCTTATTTGCATTTGACCACTGTCTAAAGCCCACAATACTCATTTGCAATAACCAAATTAGGTACAATAGTCAAATAACCTCATTAAGTAGGATAGATAATAGCTTTCTATTTTTCTGCAACATAAAAATAAAACAAATGCACAGAAATGGAGGGACAAAGGATGAACAAAAGCAGTGGTAAGCCTGGAGCCAGTGGTTCACACCTGTCACCCTAGCTAGTCAAAAGGCTGAGATCTGAGGATCATGGTTCAAAGCCAGCTGGGCCAGGAAAGTCCATGAGGCCCTTATCTCCAATAAATCACTAGAAATTGGGAAGTGGTGCTGTGGCTCAAGTGGCAGAGTGTTTGCCTTGAGCTGAAGAGCATAGGGACAGCACCCAGGTCCAGAGTTCAAGCCCCACAACTGACAAAAAATAAAAGAACAGAGGGGAAAGCTGGAAATGTATGAAGGCAGGAGCCAGCTCCTCCCTAGAGCCTCCCTATGCTACCATCCATTCTGATTTTCACTTTCTCAGAACTCTCGAAGAAGTCTGTCTCCCTTTTCATCATCAGTTATAGAGCAGAGCATAACTTTTCTGGCAGATGTAAACTTCTAGAGTGTAGATCCGGGGCTGCACCTTGGATCCCTTGTACCATTTATGATGTCAAGCACACCAGGCTCTCAAATGGCCTCCAATTCTGTCACACTCCTCCCCTGAAGAGCTGGAGTCTGGTGCTCTTCCTGCACAGATGCAGCATTTCAGGTATTATATCTAACTAAGAGAAGAGAGTGTCAAGTATCATGGGCATGTTCAGACTACATTTAGTTCAAAGAAGGAATGGAGCTGTCAGCTTGATTTATTCCTCTTTCCTGAATCACTTGCTCTAGGGAAATCCAGCTACAACACAACATTGTAAGCAGACCACCTAGCTCCAGTTGATACCCCAGAAGGATGAAGAGCTAGACATCATGACTATAATTTCACATGACCCAGACCACTTCATACAGCAAAGTGCAAATCCCTGACCCACAGAAGCTATGAGGTGTCTTTACTATAAGTCACCAGATTCTAGAATTTGTTAGGAAAGGTGAGGAGAGCAGTGGAAAGGAGAGAAGGGGAGGGGAGGTAAAGGGGAAGGAAAGGGAGGAAAGTCCTCTAGCCCTTTTACCTTTGCTTTTTCCTGGGGGAGTGAGGGGAGGGGAGGGTCCTTTTGCTTTTCCTAACATCTCTTTCCCCTTTTATTTTTTCTATTCAATACATTTAAAATTTTGTATTTTTCACAGCCTTCATATATATTGGCTGTGACCATTCCCCACATTCACTTAATCATTTTCCTCCACACCTGCCTCATCTATCTACATTTAAATTTTTGAACCAAATGGACCAATTATAAGTTATGTGTGTGCTGGGAATATGGCTTAGTGGTAGAGTGCTTGCCTAGCACACATGAAGCCATGGGTTCAATTCCCCAGTACCACATAAACAGAAAAATAAGAAGTTTGTGTGTGTATGTGTGTGAGTGTGTATGAAACTGACAAAGACACTGACAGAGAGAGACACAGAGGGGGAGAACAAGCATTCCATGTATTAGGAGGCAGGTGGCTTTCCTGTGGTAAATGTGGCTGGGAACAGAGGTGGGGAAGATAGGACAGGAGGGGACCAGGCATAGTTTCCTACAGGAGGGCCAGAGGCATTATTCACATTTCTAGAGATCACTATGACTGCTGAGTAGAGAAAGTCACAAAAATATCACAGGTCAACCACACCTTTGCCTTGATTCCAAAATCTAAAACATTAATACCTTTTAAATAACTCATTTAGCAACAAAGCCTGACCTAAAAAGACACATGTATTAATAGTCTTTATTTATCCAATTCATGTGTTGTCTGAATACATTTTGGCCATGGCGGGAGGGAGGTGTCTGATCACAGGGAACCAAGGCTATTCCACAATACACTGTATGCACTGTGCCAACATTCCTAATTAAAAAAAAAAAAAAACTTGTGTGGATGTTGCAGACTGAATGCTTGGGTCCCTGCTGCCAAATTCACCAATGTGCCAGCATTTGGAGTGATTAGGTCATGAGAAGGGACCCCCAAGAGTGGAAGTAGTGCCCTCATAAGAAGAAACAGGAGCTCTCCATTGAACACTGTCTTCACCCATGAGGACAAAGCAAGAAAGCAATTAGCTGTAAACTAGCACCTTGACCATGACCTTGACCCTGCCAGCCTTGAGCTTAGACTTTCAGCTTCCCCAATATGAGAAATAAAAGATTCTGTAAATCCTTTGTTCTAGTCTGTTCTCTCAGTTCACACTGACAAAGACCACCAATTATCAATATTTTACTTCTCAGCTGCAACACAACCTTCATTGCCCACTATGCAGAATGCGATACAGCCATTCCAGGTTGTTTCCCTTCCAGCTACCACAGTGGTGAAACGCAGATATTATGAGACCCTTCAGGAGGAGGGTGGTGGCCAGGAATGGCCTCTCCAGCTCCTGGCAGAACAACCACTCTATCTCACTGTGCACAGGATGGAGATCAACATCATCCAGCACCAACATCTCACATCACCAATTTCCTTCCCTATGACTTAGTAGGGCTTCCTGTAAGTTCTCTGCCACAAGGTAAATAGCATGGCTTTGCCCTCTCCAAGACCCACTAGGCCTCTTTCTTGAGAACACTGCCACAGCCCTGAGCAGAAGGTGTTTAGTCACTTCCTCAGCCCTGGGAGATGGTACTCCCTGGCCACTTAGGTATTGGCTGCTCCTACAGCTGGTATTCCTATGTCTTTTTTTTTTTAATATTGGTGCCAGTGCTTGTGTCTGAACTGAGGACCTGGGCCCTGTCCCTGAGCTTCTGTGGTTGAAGGTTAACACTCTACCACTTTAGCCATAGCTCCATTTCTGCTGCCCAGTTTGACTTCCAATTGCCATCCTCAAATCTCAGCCTTCGGAGTAGTTAGGATTACAGGCTTGACCAACCAGCTTGTTAGCAAATATTTCATTAGTCTATTCTCTTGTTTTATAGTTAAAAAATCCTCTATGTTAACCTGGCTGAACCCTAACTCTGAATTCTAAAGTGTGTCCACTACAGAGGGTCTAGGTTAAGAGAACCCACACTATGCATAACAATGGCATCTCTATCACACTTACTAGGCACCAGGCACTATTCCAGGTGGTGTGTGTGTGTGTGTGTGTGTGTGTGTGTGTAAACTCATTTAACCCTAAAACCTATTCCCTGAGCTACTAAGTATATAATTATGTCCATTGTATTGGGGAGGGTCAGTGCTAATCAGCCAGGACAGAAAAGTCTGTGAGATTCTTTTCTTTTTGTCGGTTCTGGGGCTTGAACTCTGTGCTCTACTGCTTAAGCCATGGTGCCACTTCTGGTTTTCTAGTGTTTTATTGGAGAAAAGTGTCTCACTGACTTTCCTGCTCGGGCTAGCTTTGAACCGAGATTCTCAGATCTCAGTCTCCTGCATAGCTCAGATTACAGGCATAGTCTGTGAGATTCTTATCTCTAACTACCAAAAGAGCCAGAAGTGGAACTGTGACTCAAGTGGTAGAGTACTAGCCTTGAGCAAAAGAGGTTAGGGACAATGTCCAAGCCCAAAGCTCAAGTCCCAGGTGATGAACACCCCCCCCAATAAAAAAAATAAAGAAATGACAAAAGAAAGAGATTAAACAATGTATTCAGGCTGGGCACTGATGGCTCACACCTGTTAATCTTAGCTATTCAGGAGGTTGAGATCTGAGGATCATACTTTAAAGCCAGCTTGGGCAGGAAAGTCCATGCTAGATTATTAGACTTTCCCAGAAAACCTCACAGACATCCAGGTACAGAGAATATCGAAAAGTTTATTGCCAGGAAAGGGGTCACCAAGAACCCTTCTCACAGGGGAGAATTGAGAAGCAGCACCAGCTATTGTCTGAGGTGACCTATATAACCTAGGAGGTTCAGGAGGGGCTAGAAGGGGCTAGGAAGTGGAGAGCCTGTGCCACGGACCGGGTTCTGTCGGGACGACGGAGGACACCTAGGGGAGGAACTGGAATAGGTGGGGAGATGGCAAACAGACAACTCACACACAAGAGGAGTAGATGCTGAGTGCTGAGTGCGATTTAATGCAGAGGATAACAAACTTTTATAGCAAAAATCTCCATAAGAAAGGGCAAAAGGTTACATAATCTTGCTGCAAGGCTTCATTCTTGGGCGGTCTCCAGCTGGTCACCTGAAAGGGCAAAAGGTTACACAACCTTGCTGCAGGGCTTTATTTTTGGGTGGTTACCAGCTGGTCACCTGATAAACACTTGTTTCCAGCTTATCTCTAAGAAATATAATGGGTTTTGATGTTTGTCACCAACTAACCATTACCTTATTTCTATAGAGGCCTTAACTGTCCCATAAGATCTTTTCTATTCCTTCTTTAATAGTAAACACCAAGGAGACTTAGATCTAGCAAGTCTCTTAGTAAATGAAAGAGTAATAGGAAGTTCTTTCTCCTAAGTAATTATCTCAGCAATTGCCATTCTTTGTTTTAGCCATGCCTACAGCTTTTTGTAAATCTCTTACAAACAATTTCTTCTGCTGAAGTGACTTTGTGAAACCCCCAATACTTTTATATTTACTTATGTCTTGTCTACTAGCCTCCATAAGAGGGGCTTCAGGGTAGCACTTAACTCTGGTGAGTTAGTCATATTTTTAAGACACTCATCAGATTTTGGAGTCATCAACACTCTTAAGAAAGAGCTTTGAATAAGGGAATGTTGACAATGAGTAAGTACAATGAACAGCAGAAACAGTAAAAGATTAATAGGCACTCTTATACAGTGAGGAAAAGAAAGGCAGAAACACATCTTTCCCAGGGGCTTGCCAGCCTGTTTTTAGGAGTAGGCCTCTTAGAAGCCCTATTCTCCAAGGTAGACTTCGGTGAAGTCTCAAAACTTGGAGATAGGTTTCTGTAAAGCCCCATTCTCTGAGGTAGACTTCGGTGAAGTCCCAAACCTCAGAGATAGGTCTCTGAAGCCCCTATCTTAGGTCTGATAGATGGTTTTCCATGTTAAGCAGACTCCACTGGAGTCGGCGTGGCAAGCCTGGTGTGGACATGTCGGCCAGGGGCTTCATCATGGGAGACTAGGATTTATGGCTACTGTCCAAATAGTAGATAAGGGGTCTTTCAACTGCCCAGACCTGAAGGTCACTCTAAGAGGCTCTTGTTGCTTATATGGTGGTAGCTGTCCAAGAGAAGAGCCATCCCAGGGTAGAGGGTGTTGGAGGCTGATTATTTACTGCCTTTACCAAGTGGGTATGGTGTTGCCTAGGAAGGAAGCATACTAAGCTGTGGAGAAGGGAAGGAGTGTACTAAGCTATGGGTAGGGAGTTCATTTTGCTAACTGTTCATGAGACTCTTATCTCCAATTCGCCATCAAAAACCCAGACACAGAACTGTGGCTCAAGTGATAAAGCTCTAGCCTGGACCAGAAAAGCTTAGGGAGAGCACCTACGTTCTGAGTTCAAGTCCAGGACAAGCACCAAATAAATCAATTAATAAAATATCTAAACACATATAACTAAGAGTGATGCCTGGATCAACCCAGACAAAATGGAGTTTTTGAAAGGTTGGTATTAAGGCAGAATGAGAATGAGGCAAGGAGAAAGGTGGTAGGAAGGAAGGCAGTCTGAAAGGTACCATATAGCCTTTACTGGGCTCTCAAGGTCATGTTTGAAATTATCTGTCTAGCAGCAGTCTAGCAGGTCCTCAAGGTCATAGACTGTGTCCCTCTCTCTAGGAATGTCAGGTACATGGCAGAGTGCCAACCTGGGGTACATTCAGTATTCAGTAAAAAAAATAGATGGATGACTTACATGTAAATGAAGCAGAACCATAGACTCAGACAGCAGCCCTCCATCAGGCTGAGACTTCACAGCAAGGCCTGGACATAGAGTGCACACATCCTTCCCAGGATCGTCCTGGGCTTCTCCCTGACTCACCTGGCCCAAGTATAAATGCCTGTCAGAGGCAAACAAAACAATTACCTGGTCCTCTGTCAACACTTGAGACAGCAAAGCTGGCTGAATGACTTAGCTACTGAACATGGTGTTCCATGAATGGCAAAGTAGAGCCTAGGCAGACCCAGCCCTACCTGTGGTCCTGCTTCTCCGAAACCTGGGGACCCTGACTACTCCTTGCTATTTCCCCAGTCTGGACTGCTGACTGTGCTGCACCTCTGTCTAGAATTACTTGGTTTCCCACCCCTTCCCTAGTCTTCAGGGCCTGGCTGAACCATCATACTCCCCTTGAAAAGAGTAGTCAGGGCTTCCTCTTTCAGGAGGCCTGGCTCTCCCATGCACTCACACACACCTGTACTCACAGCAACCAGAGAGACCACACTGCCTTCTGGGGTTAGGACTTCAGGCTCTGCAGGCCAGTCAGCATTTCAGTAGCCAGCTGTGTGGCTCTGAGTGAAGCATATCTTTTTCCCTATGCTTTGTATCCTCATCTCTAAAATGAGCGATTATGGTCCATATATTATTAGGCTGCTGTGATCATGAGCAGGTTACCAGATGCTGCCACCTGCAATCCTAGTTAATGAAGAGGCTTGATAAGGAGATCACACTTCAGATCAATCTAGGCAGAAAAGTCTGCAAGGTTTCATCTACATGGAGGGAAGTGTGTGCCTGTGATGTCAGGAAGAGCAGGATCTAGAGTAAGTGAATCACATTCAAGCAGTCACTCAGGCAGGAAGTGAGAACCTATTGTAAAAAAACAACCAGTAAAAAACAGGGCTGGAGACATGGTTCAATTGGTAGAGCACCAGCCTAGCAAACATGAAGTTCTAGAGTCCAAACCTCAGAACCCCTATCCCCCTAGAGAAAAAGAACAATATTATAGAGAATGTTTAACACTGCACCTGGCAAAATGGCCAGCAACAACTATTATATATGATGAATGTCCTGAGCTCAGACGTTGCAGATTATTCAGCATCTAGAGTCCTGCAGGTGGGCACAGTAAATGAACGAAAGGATCCATTCTCCCTCCACATCAGATGCTGCTCTCCGTGACTCAATTGTTGCCTTCATGGCCACAGTCACCTTCCTGAGACATCTGTGCTTTGGTCATCCTCTGCTTACAACCATCCATAGCCACAAGAATCCTGCAGGTATATTTTACATCTAATATTAGCTTTGAATTTCAGTTGAAACACTATATACAGCAAGGAAAGGGTGCTTTTTAATTTTATTTCTTCTTGTCAGTATGGCTTTTGTGTTTTCTGAATTGGCTAATGGGTCATAGTGAAACCTGTCAATGGGAATTCAGTTACTGAACTTGTTACTTATTATGGCTAGAAATGTTATTCATGTAATAAATACCTATACGGGAGATAACACACACACACACACACACACACACACACACGAAAAGATTTGAATGTTGTCCATTATAAGCCTAAACATTTAAGCATCTAAATATTCACTTGAAATTCTGGTTTCTCTTCAGATCATAGCAATCTTTTTGCCTTTTTTTGGGGGGGGGGTCCGGTCGTGGGGACTGAACTCTGGGCCGGGGCACTGTCCCTCAGCTCTTCAGCTCAAGGCTAGCACTCTACCACTTGAGCCACAGCACCACTTCCGGCTTTTTTCTTTTTGCTTATGTGGTGCTAAGGAATCAAACTCAGGGCCTCAGGCATGCAAGGCAAGCGCTCTACCACTGAGCCTCCTTCCCAACCCTCTTTTTGCCTTTTATCTAGAATTCAGTTGATTGAAGAACCTCCCCTTGCATCTAGAACAGGGATTATTTCGATTTTCGGGTGTGTTCTGGCCAGGAGTTAAGGCAGATGTCATGCCATTCTGTAGGGAATTTGATGACTTAATTAGTTTTTAATTGATGCTGTTCTGAATTACCACAGACTTAAGAAGCTCAAAACAATGCAAATATATTATCTCATAGTCTATGTTGGTCATAAATTTTGCATGAGTTTCCTGGGCAAAAATCTAGTCAGGGCTGTGATGTACATAGTACCACTCTGTAGCTAATATGTTATTCATGAATCCCAGTGATAATGTTCAAATAGCATAGTTTGAGCCTGGGGGCAGAATCTAAGCTCAGTCAAGTTGCTTTCTGAATCTAATTCCCTGTGGGTAACTATGGGGGGGAGAGTCTCTGCAGAGTTCCTGTTTCCTTGCTGGCTTGCAGCTTGGGGCCACCTTAAATCCTAGAGGCCTCCCTGTCCTTCCTATATCAGGAACCACTACTAGCTTGTCCAAATATGGCAAACGGTTCTCAGGGCTGCAATTTTCTCCTTCCTCTTCTGCCACATTTGACTGCTATTGTCCTCTACTTTCCAGGTTTCATATATATGCATCAGGCCACACTGACCATCTAGGCTTTTTTGTTCTGGTGATGTCCTGGTGTAAATCAGCATTTGTTTCCCAGAGGATAATTTCAAAGTTAACAAATGCAGAACATACTTAATCCTCCCTCACATTTTTATCAACCAATTTCACATCCTCAAGAAAAGGCTTATCAATGTAAACTGGCTAAAAAAGGCCCTGTAGGAAGATGTCAAATGATAACAGAAAGCTCATATTGGTGAGAAATTCTAAACCTGTTAAGACCCTTCAGACCTTGCTGTACAACATCGAACTCATACTAGAAAGAAAGCCTGCAACTCTAAGATGGGAAAAGCCTTTTCTAAGTAAGGAAGCATTAGAGAACATAAGCCAAAATTCATCCTAGAGCTAGCCTCTAAATATATATAATGTTAAAGCTTTTTTAAAAATCTTTTTTATCTTTTTTTTTTTTGGTCGGTCATGGGGCTTGAACTCTAGGCTTGGGCGCTATCCCTCAGCTCTTCAGCTCAAGGCAAGCACTCTACCACTTGAGCTACAGTGCCACTTCCAGTTTTCTGGTGGTTTATTGAAGATAAGAGTTACACGGACTTTCCTGCCTGGGCTGGATTTGAACCGATGGCTTTGAACCACAATCCTCCTATCTCAGCCTCCTGAGTAGCTAGGATTACAGGCATGAGCCACCGGGGCCCAGCTAGCTTTTTTGTCTTAATACAAACATTCCTCACCTCTACAGAGTTCCTGTGGAATAGAATCTCTACACAGGTAAAGACCAAAGCCATGAATAGTTACTCAACCTCCCTTTAATTCATAGTGGATAAAAACCATAGCAAAGTAAATAAATGTGCTAAAGCCTTTATTCAAATTCCACATTTCATTCAACCTAAAAGAATATATACTGAACAATAAACTCATGCAAGGTATTAATGTGGAAAATCTTTCCTCAAAAGACAGACCCCCTTGTGAGAGGGATGACTGGAAAAACTGGGAGAGAGAAAGAGTAGTGATAACATTGTCCAAAAAGAAACAAACTCATGCCAGGTATTGGTAGCTAACAGCTGTCATACTAGCTACTCAAGAGGCTGAGATCTGAGGATCATTGTTCAAAGCCACCCTGGGCACTGAAGTCTGTGAGACTTCCATTTCCAATTGAGCACCAGAAAACTGGAAGTGGCTCTGTGGCTCAAGTGGTAGAGCACTAGCCTTGATCTGAAGAGCTGAGAGACAAGATCCAGGCCCAGAGTTCAGGCCCACAATCGTCAAAAAATAAATAAATAAATCTATCTTATCTATCTATCTATTACATAAGAATTAGTAGAGAAAAATCCTATAAAAATGTAGTACATTATTCATCTGTTACCTAAAATGTACCAGACAGTGTTTGTTATCATATTATAACTAAGGCTATCTTTCCATGTACTAGAGTGATTATTGACAAATTATTTCTGAAATATATATATATATATATATATATTAATTCTAGAGATAGAGTTAAAATTGTCATTCATCTTGAAAACTTGGAGAAAGTACACATAAAATGGTTCAAGCACCTCAGGAGGAAAGAAGGGATCACTTCCCAGTGCTGAGGCCTTGGGCAGTGTGCCTGGCTGCCAACATCACCTTCACACAACCACAGATCAGCCAGACTGTCTCTAAGCCTAAGGTACCAGAGCCAAGAGGGCAGAGCCAGGATTCTAATTTAAGTACATGGAGACAGCAGATAAAGAGCCCTGCTCTTCTACTTGGAGAATGCTCTTCTACATTGAGAATGTTCACCTAGGTCCCTCCCACCAATTCCAATGGTTTACGGAATCAAGGAAGGAAATGTACTAGCACAGTTAGAGGACAGGCTTTCAAATCTGACTCACAGTAAAACACCAATTCCCAAAGGCCAGAGAACAAGGCCCTTGTAGGCTTCTGCTCCAGTGAACTACCTCAGTATTGTTAACTTAGTGATAGCCTGAGGCTTTCCCAGAACCTGAGGGAGGCTTTTAATTAGTCATTACTTGAACAGGCTGCCAAAAAGCCTGACTCCTGTGTAACTCTGTAACAAATTTTTCAGTTTCCTGCTGTCTGTCCTTGTAACCAATTAAGTCTCTTTTGCAGCTTGCTTCTGTTTTGAACCTGTAATTCTGCCCTCTAATCTTGCAGACCTAGATCTCTGCACCCATCCTGCCTTTGTTCTCTATTCTTGAAATAAACTGTTACATTGAAGAGTTCTTCCTGCTAACACAGCTATGGGATGGATCCTGAAAACTTCATTTGAACCCAGGGTTGGTTAATGATGTCTCTTTTATGCTTCTAGATGCTTAAGAAATCTAATAATATTTAAAGTACAAGTAACTTATTATCACATAAGGCTTAGGAAGCAAATTTCTTTTTTTGGGGGGAGGGGTCCAGTTGTGGGGCCTGAACTCTGGGCCTGGGCACTGTCCCTCAGCTCTTCAGCTCAAGGCTAGCGCTCTACCACTTGAGCCACAGTGCCACTTCTGGCTTTTTTCTTTTTTTGCTTATATGGTGCTGAGGAATGGAACCCAGGGCCTCAGGCATGCAAGGCAAGTGCTCTACCACTGAGCCACCTTCCCAGCCCCTTAGGAAGCAAATTTCTGAAAGTTTGACTTTTCAGAACCCTGAAGGACAGAAGGCTATTATCCTAGAGGCTGAGAGGCTGGGCAGATGGATTTGCTGCACTTAATCCCTTTGCTGTACTTAATTCTGGCTCAAATCCTAGTCTATTTCCTAGCTTGGTACACTTAATCCTAGCTACTCAGGAGCTAGACCTCTGCTTCTGGACCTCTGCTTTTACTTCAGGAACCATGCACTGGCCATGGTCAGCCCTGCCAGTGTACTGGCGTAGGTGACTTTGCCAAGATTTGTCAGAGGCCTGCCCAGCCTTATGTCAGAGGTCTACATAAGCACACATTTTCCACTATTTATTTTTTACTTTGCTTTCTGTTTTGTTTTGCTTTGTGCCACTGCAGGAGCTTGAATTCAGAGCACTGTCCTTTCCCTTTCTCCTGAAAGCCAGTACTTTACCATTGAACCACAGCTTCACTTCAGGCCATTTGGTAGTTCATGGGAGATAAGTGTCTCATGAATTTTCCAGTCCAGGCTTATTCCTAATGGTGATCCTAAGCTCTCCTTCCCCACCCATGAAGAGCTAAGATGACAGGTAAAAGTCCATGCGGCCAGGTGCTGGTGACTCACACCTGTAATCCTAGTAGCTGAGTTCTGAGGATCACGGTTCAAAGCCAGCCCAGACAAGAAAGTCTGTGCAGTTCAAAGCCAGCCCGGACAAGAAAGTCTGTGTGACTCTTATCTCTAGTTAACCACCAGAAAACCAGAAGTGGCTCAAGTGGGAGAGCACTAGCCTGGAGCTGAAGAGCTGAGGGACCGCGCCCAGGCCCAGAGTTCAAGCCTCATGACCAACAAAAAGAAAAAAAAAGCCCTTGGGGCCTGGCTGTCTTGTCTATATTCATCAATATGTCTGTCTCTTCACATAATCATTAACCAATGTAACTTTCAAATTCATGTTTACAAGTTTCATTTCACAGATATTTGGTAGAATTCATCAAGAAGTCAAATGTGGGCCACAGTTCTTCTATTTTTAAAAGGATATCATGCATTAGTAATCAAAGACACACAGATGTCCTGAAATTTCTGAAGTCAGTTTTTGTAACCTCTAGACATTTTCCCATGGTGTTTAATGTTTGGAGCTATTGGTGGTGTTTGTAGGATATGCAATGATGGTATGTCATTCTTAATTCCTGTTCTTAGTATTCGTTTTCCTTAATGTCTTTCTCCTTTTTGATAATGAGTTTATCTTAGGCCTTGCTATTTGCTCCATCTCTCAATCCCCACCACCTGCCTAA
Organism: Dipodomys ordii; assembly: GCF_000151885.1. Taxonomy (NCBI): domain Eukaryota; kingdom Metazoa; phylum Chordata; class Mammalia; order Rodentia; family Heteromyidae; genus Dipodomys; species Dipodomys ordii. The sequence goes on from NW_012288217.1 coordinate 14,801, forward strand.
CTAGGGCTTGAACTTATGACCTGAGTGCTGTCCCTCAACTTCTTCATTCAAGGAAAGTACTCTACCACTTGGTCCACAGCTCCACTTCAAGATTTCTGTGGTTAATTAGATATGAGTCTCAGATTTTCCTGCCCAGTCTGGTGTCAAATCATGTCATATCTTAGCCTCCTGAGTATCTAGGATTACAGGCATGAGCCACTGCCACCCAGCTACAAAGTCCTATTCATGACAGTGCCCATATAGAGATGTTGTTTAAAGAACCACAGATGGAAGCCTTTAAGTCTGAAACTTCTTGCAGGTGTTCATTAGGAATCATCCCTCATGCAGTGGGCATGAGAGTCTGGCCCTACTGATTGCCTCAAATCCCAGACCCAATTGGGAGCAAGAGGCTTGGGAGGTTAACACTGAAGTCACAAGTGTCTGTGTGAGAGTGTGTTCCTGGTCTGTGCAGCTCCTGAGGTGTGAAGGGGAAGTAGACCCAGAACATGGAAAGTAGTTGACCGTGCTGTGGCCAGGCATATGATCCTGGGATGGACACAGGGTCAGTAGGTCCAGCAGACACAACCTGAATGTCCTTAGCATGACTGTTGGGAATAGTCTGTGGAACTAAACTGACAACTGACAGCACTGTTCCCTCAGAAGGGTGGCCCAAGGAAGACAACTCAGGAAGAGTGGGGATGGAATGGAGCTATTTCGAGGAAGCCAGGTGGTGTCTTGGAGGCTGAGGTGTGTCCATGAATCATGGGTGGCCACTCATTGCACACAGACATGCCCTAGCAAAGCACTTTCCACTATCTCTCCCTACCACTGTTACTTCCACTTTTCCTTTCCCACTTGAAGGGAACTGGGCAGACTTCATAGGAACTGAAGGTAGAGCACAAGCAAGGTGTCTAAGTAGAACACCAACTACAGCACCCCTCTCTTGTGCTCCTGGGCCTAGTTTCCTTTTAGACCAGGCTGTCTGGTCTGAGACATAGTGCTGGGAAGGACTCTTGTAATGCTGACTTCATTATAGTGAGGAGGCCCAGCATCTTCCAGTCAAGGACATTGTTAATGCCTGAAGAAGTGAGAGAAGTCTATACATACATTGTAAAATCCCAAATCCAGCTCATTAACAGCTGCATTTCTTAATAGAAGTCACATGTAGGGAGAAGTTATCTCTAAAGTTGTTTGTTAATAGGTAGCCACATATCCATTTCTGGCTTTTTCTCTTGGTTCATTGGAGATCAAAGTCTCATGGATTTCCAGCCATGGAACCCACTTCCATCTTCAGATCTCAGCCTCATGAGTAACTAAATGACAGGTATGATCCACAAGCACACAGCCTTCAATTAGAATTTATTGTAAATGAGCTAATTCCCTCCTCAAAGGAGAGACCTCAAGTGGAGATGGTCTACCCAAATGTCTGCCACAGACCTATGGCTCTAATGTCATGGTCCCGGGGACTAAGAGGAGTCACTCTTCTATTGTACCTGGTGACACTGGACCCCCTTAGCTTTAGGTCTGAACCTGAGGTTCCTCCATTCAACGCTCCACTATGTTTCCCTGATTATCCAAAGTCCCAAGTCCACCCCAGGAAGTATTTGGAAGGATGATGAACATTGGGGACATACCCATGGGAAGGAAGTAATGTGTTAAGTTCCACTGAGAACATTTTTTCTTAGTTATCATTCTGAAGCTGACACCAAATTGTATGTTTATTGTGGAAATAACATGCTGAAGTCTATACATACATTGTAAAATCCCAAATCCAGCTCATTAACAGCTGCATTTCTTACTAGAAGTCACATGTAGGGAGAACTCTGGTGTGTTTATCAGAATCAGACACTGACAGCCAAACAAGCAGAAGGGCAGTGAGTGGGGGGCAAGGACCCTCCAAGCTGCAAAGCTGCTTTCTCTGGTTTCCTAAAGTGTGGTTCACGTCATGAGCTGGTGCCCATAGGAGGATCCTGAGATGAACACATGGCTGCGTACTCCTCCCTGGTGCACTGCAGTGCCTGGGTCTTCTGGTCCAATACAGCATACTGCACTGTAGCTGTTCACACAATGAGACCTGGGAATGCAGTGTCTCATAGGCAAAAAGTCGACTACACCATGGTGGTTTAGAAAAAGTTTATTGGCACATCACATGCTTATATACAGCATACAGGCATGAGAAGTAAATCTTCAGTCGGGGGCAGAAAGTTAATCTTAAGCAGTTTTAGGGGAGCACAGACAATGAGAGTTAACTTTAAGTCAGCAAACAGGAACAGCTAATCCTTTTCAACAAATGTGGAGCAGTTCCAGCAATCAAAGGTTGTAAAGAGTAGGCAATGTGCAGGTGAGCACACAAAGGGAATCTCCAGGCATTGTGCTACCAGGTTTACAAGGATGGGCACAAAGGACACTTCCTGCAAATCTTCACCTGAGTTTGGTGACCAAGCCCTGACTTGGAAGGAAGGGTGCTCCCCTCTCTCCCCAAGAGGGTGCATATGCACCCTCATGTTACACAAGGCCACAGATGGGATCACATGAGTTGTTATCTCAGATACTGCACGTTCTTATCCGAGTGGAGAAAGGTTATTGAGGACTGAGGAGAGAGATGCTGTGTCAATGTCAGGGCAGGGAAGTAGATGCTCCTTAAGCCAGCTGCAGAGCCTAGGAGGGGCTCAATGAGTTTGGGTTTGGAGGCCTGACTTCCTCAGGATAGAAGGTTCCAGACCATCTTTGTGTAATCAGGGCTCCCTCACCTTAAGAAAATTATCCATCTTCTTAGTTGAGCCAGTTTTTGAGATGCCAGCTTCAAGGGAACCCCAGGGCCTCCCACTTTGGTCTAAAGGTTGGTTCAGGTCTTCTTGTTTTCCCCCCACTCCTCCCACATACATACAATGCCTCCAGGAAAACAAAACCACCATGCTGTGTGCTGGCTCCAGACTCAGCCTGTCCCCTATGTTCCTCCTAACCCCCATGAACAGGAAGTCCTCACCTGCTCTCTCAACTGGATTTCTTGGTGGCCTCTGAGGCAGTCCCTATCTCTGGGAGACCCCTAACAGCCTTCCTCAGATAAAAGTTCAGAATGAGGGACAATCCTCCACGCTGACTTTCTGTGACAGCACTGAGAACCAGCTTTTGCATTTACCTTGTGACTGAGGCCAGAAGACAAGCCTAGACAGTCAAGGGAGGGGGCCCTTGAGTAAACCATAATGAGTTGCCAAACAAGCAGGAATAGAATGGGACAGGGTAAGGGCCCTTCCTCCTCTGGCTCAAGAACCCCTCTTTTTTTTTTCAGTCGTGGGGCTTGAAATCTGGGCCTGAGAGCTGTCCCTTAGCTCTTCAGCTCAAGGCTAGTGCTCTAACACTGGAGCTACAGCACCACTTCCAGTTTTCTGGTGGTTTATTGGAGATGAGAGTTTCACGGACTTTCCTGCCTGGGCTGGCTTTGAACTGAGATCCTCAGATCTCAGCCTCCTGAGTAGCTAAGATTACAGGTGTGAGCCACTGGTGTCCGGCTAAGAACCCCTCTTAAGTTGAGCTATAGGTGATTCCCCAGGTACCTTGCAGCTACATCTTGCAAAGTTTGTCTGGATGTTCAGGACCACATAATTGATTTCCCTGGGAGTCCTTCTTGGAGCTTGTCTATGGACACTATGGTGGGCAGTAGGTGCTGCCTCCTGGCTTTGCTCTTGTAAGTTAGAAAAGTCCTGAATGCAATGCCCGGCCCTATGATAGTTATGGAACACTCCAAGTTCTCAAACAGACTTCCCTGAGTGAGGACCACTTTCCCAAAAAATAATCACAGCAGAAGACAAAGTCACACAGATGGGAGAAAGCTGGAGCAAGTGTAGTTAAGTAAGCTGATGATAGGTACCAAAGACTCAAAAAAGATGTGGGTCACTTGCCGCCTCCTCAGTCTCTACTGGAGGTGCCAAGTGCCAGGCCAAGGCAAAGGTCCTGGGAGGAGATTCGGCTGAGGGTGCCACCTCTGTGGGAGGATCTGGTGAGCCCTGGACAGCCTCTAGCTGCCTTCACACATGGGGCACTTGAGATAGGCCTCAGGGCAGATGTTCTCCCAGGTGAGGAACCCCAGCCCCAGGAGGTGAGGAGACATCAGCCAAAGGCAGCATCTGGCCCTCCTGATGCTTAGGCTCTCATGCTCACTTCCCAACCCTCCACAAGATGACAGTGACACTCACGTGAGCCTCTGTAATATGTTGCGTGACTGCTTGAGGTGGGCCTTGCAGTCTGGTTTCTGTGTCATCAGCCTTGCTGGAACAGGAGCAGGGACTTTGCCGAGCAGCAAGAGCCATAGAACCTCATGTTGCCTGTAATCCTAGCTACTCAGGAGGCTGAGATCTGAGAATCATGGTTTAAAGCCTGGGCAGGAAAGTCCATGAGACTCTTATCTCCAATAAACCACTAGAAAACCAGAAATGGCACTGTGGCTCAAGTTGTAGAGCACTCGCCTTGAGCTGAAGAGCACAAGGACAGCACCCAATCCCAGAGTTCATGCCCCCGACCAAAAAAAGAAGAAAAAGAAAAAAGAAAACCCTATGATTTTCTGGAGCTCCCAGCACCCCACACACGGACCTACACACAGAGTCCTCCTGAGTCCATGGGGCCTTGCCTGCCTCTCATGGGGAAACCCCAGCACAGCTCTTGAAGACCCTCTCCATACCTATTCTCTTGTCACTGTATCTAGGATAGTTGATGGTTCAGAATCCTAACTGGGAATCAGTGGTGCAGACACAGATTTTTCTGTGGATTGATGACCATCCCAAGTAAACAGGCCAAATTTCAAGTGTTCACTGAAGTTCTAATCAGCTCCTAAACAGGCCATGTATCTATAGAGAGGGAGAAAAATGCCACAATGCATGAGGCTTCTGCTCCATACTGGTCTCTAAATCTTCCCTCTCAGAGGGACCCAAGATACTGATGCCTTCTTCCTTATTGTGAGCCTGTCATAAGCCTGGAACCTGAAGTGAGGTGGCATAGACCTAGACTTGAAATCTTTCTGTTCCATGCAGACACCAGACCCAACTGCCAATAACACCTGCACTGCACCCTCAGCCACAAATATGGGAGCTCCCTGGGCTCTCCTCCAAACCTCTGGGAACAGAAACTGCTACCCTACTTTGCAGAGGAGAAAATTTTTTAAAAAAACTATACTTGCAGGATTGAATCCTTCATCATTTCCCATTTTAAGATCTCTCTAATGCAAGGCAAATGCAAACACAGACCTCAGATAGCATGTAGGAGTGGTCAGGAATATGGACTTAGTTTTCTGTTCTGGCTTGAGGTGGTAGTGGATAGGAGGTGGTTGGATCTTGTGTGCTTGTGCAAAGGAAGGGTCTTGGTATGGTAACCATGAAGGCCACAACAGTGGGGCTCTGGGTTCCTACACTACCAGTCACCATGGCCTGTTTCCTCTGCAATCTCCTCCCAGGAGGTCTGGCACTCACAGTTTCTGAGGCACCCACCCCTTCCTCTTTACCCTTAGGCTCTGGCTCCCTAAGCAGTAGGTCTTCTATGTGGAGCAAATAAAGTTTCATCTGGTGAGCCAGGTCTCTGAGGGGGGCAAGTGAAGCTGCACATAGTCCATCAGCTGATGCAGGTTAGACACATTAGTGGACTTGCAAACATCCTCAGGATATCAGTCCAGCCAGGATCTCAGGATGGGGCAGAGGGTTCCAGGGAACAGGTAGGTGGGCAGCAGTGTCAGGGCCTGGTCTCTCCTTGGCTATCTCTCTCAGGAACCCAGAAGAGAATGCTCCAGTGCAGATCTGGCCTATCTGAAGCACCTGCCCCACAGTGGGCAAATGCATGAACACTCTATGTAGGCTGCACCCTTGGCCCATCAAGCAGGCCCAGATCAAGGATGGTGCTGGATGAAGTTGGCCAGGATGATCTGTGGGAGGGATGGATTTGCATGGGGCTGTCTCTGAGCTCTCAACTTCTCCACTAGCCATTCTGTTCTCTTCTGCCTGCAGGTGAAGCTCCAGTTCTCAGCTTTGGAATGGAATCACACGAGATGGGGACACAGAGTCTTTGTACTTTCCAAACCCAGCTCCTCACATATCCCCACGCTTGAAGATGGAAGCCCCTTGATGACCAAAGTCTACTCACTTCTTTATTTGCTCATCCTCTTCACAACTAGGGCAGAGGTATCCATGTCTAGAGATGTCTGGGATGGTGTCTAATGTTCTCTGTCCCCAACCCTGGGAAGATATAGAGACACTCTGACTGACTCCTAGATTGGAATATTCACCCAGCAGAGGAGGATGTCCATCTCTGCTGCTCCCTGGATCCTATGCTACATGGAATAGCCCCTCACATTCCACAATTCATGTACACACCTACAATAAGTCAATGTGACCAGCTGCTTCCCAGACCTCTCAGGAGGCACAGGTCCTCTCACATCTACACACAGTGTCTGCTTCTGGCTACCAGGCAGTTCTAGAACATTCTCTTACAAATTGGAAACAGGATATTCATCAGACCTTATGTTCATGAAGCCCAGGACAGAGGGCTTCTTTGAGTGGAAGGGAGGAGTCACACACAGGAGGCCCACAGCTCTGGGCAGCCTGCAGGCCCAGAACAAGTACTTCAGGGCTCATCCACTCAGGTTTGACTTCACCCCACAAGGACAAACAGGCCCAGAGAGATGCAGAGTGGTCCCTACACCAACCTGAGAGGTGGCTGTCCTCTCTGTGCTCAGATGAGGGTAGCACTTACATTTGGAACAGCAGGTCCAGTACGTGCAGTTCCACAATCCCTGTAGAAGCCCAGGAATGAGGGAAGAAAGATAGGGTCCCCTCTCAGCAGGGTAGGTACCAGTCAGTTCACCAGCTCCTCCAGTCTATGTTCCTTCATGGTCTTTAGAGTGGGGGGCTCATTGATGATTGGAGCTGGCTCATTTGTCCTTACAGCAGGGGTACATCTGAGGCTGGCTCATTTATTCTTACAGTGGGAGGCATATCTGTGGTGGGGGCTGGCTCATTTGCTCAGTCACATCCATGGCTGGGACTGACTCATTTATTATTATGGTGGAGGGCCCATCCATGGCTGGGACAGGATCACTTTTACCCTGAGGTTGGCCAAGAATGGAAGGTTCAAATATGGAAATCATATCATTGTAGAATGACTCACTGCCACACAGTGATGTAAAAGCTACATAGAAGGAAATTTCCTGAATATTCACATTAAAAGAGGATTGGAATGGGCAAGACTGAGCAAAAGAATCATCTGGTGTCATCTTTGAGTCCCTCTGGGAAAAAGGCTTGGGGCACATGCACATAATGTGCTTATGTATGTATGCCTGTATTCTATGAAACCTGAGACCCAGTATGACCCATTATTATGGCACTCTTAGATACAGGGCAGTAATAAAAAGTGTTCAAACACAAACTTCTGGCAACAAAGATATACACAGGAACATGTGCACACGTGCATACAGACATTCCTGTACACATATGCACAGACATATAGTCAGTCAAACAGGCACACAAGAACACACATGCACACGTACAGGAACATAGCATATGGGTTTGGCCAAGTGGGCTAAGTGATGGGGACTCTTATCCACTTCCTCTTGGACCTGCAGGATACAGGGAGCCAGGCTCTGTTGCCTGTCATGGTCTGCAGGATCCGTGCCATCTGGACAGTTTGCAACCCTGTTCCTTGCCTGGGAAGAGGGAAAGGGATGGAGAGTTATTACCAAATCAGACTGAGAGCAGGTGAGGGTGTGCATACAAACAAGAGAAGCTGACAGAGTTGGCCACACTGACTGGTCAGACCAGGGGACAGAGCAACAGGAAGGAAAAAAGGGAGGGTGCATGGGAGGAATGGAAGTTCATGGATCATTTTAACATCCATGACTGTGAACATCTAGAATCTATGACAGACACAGAGTCAAAAACACCTGGGTGCTTGGTCCCTTTGGGTTTCTTGATGCCTGACAAGGTAGAAGTGCCCAAGACATACACTGCATAGGCTGCACACACCTCTAGTTTAAGTACAGTCCCAACACGCACAGCTTGCTAGGCTGGGCCTGTTTACAGTAAAGGCCACATGAAATTTTTCACCATGGAGTAGACTCTGGGCCTTTTTTACTTTCTACCCAGATTTCAGTGCAGGCCACAAGGTGTGACTCAAGTCCACGGAGATACAGCTCAAGTCCATAGAGGTGCACAGCACAGTGGCCAACTCAAAGTCCCCGCCCCTGCCCCAGGCCCTCAGCCAGCCTGTGCTACTTCTACCTCAGCCAACTTGTTTCACTGCCTTCTCAGAGTGCTGGCATGCTCGCGGAAACCTTCAAGGACAATGTCACACCCTGCCAGAAGATGGCCTTCTAAGGCAGCCTCCCTCTTCTAGGTGACACCAGGGATGAGGGTGCTGCCTGGAGAATGTCAGACCCTATGCTGGTTCACAGTGGAGACTTGTGGCTTATGGGCCCAAGTACACCCTTCTACCATATTGGGTTCACCTTCATCCTGGGACTCACCAAACCCAGGTGTCCTAAGGCAGACATACCCTCACTATTTGGGGTTCTGCTAAGAGTTCCATGGGACCTACCTCAGATGTGGTCAAACCTCTCACTTGGTGACAACTGGTTCCGAGGCTCTCTGACTCCAAGGTGAGATGGGAGACTTCAGAGGTAGAGCTGTGATGGGAGAGGAAAGACTCACACTTGTTCCAGCCATGTGGATGGTAGCCATGCCCTCTCCAGCTGCCTAGCACCTTGATGAACCTCAGAGATGTTGCTCTGGGCATCCAGGATAAGATTTACTACTGCTCTTTCCTGGCCCAGCCTAGACACCTCTCCTGACAGAGGACTTCTAGGAGTACTGTCCCTGTCTGACCTGATGCTCATTAGTGCTGGAGGACATGGTGAGTGGGGTAAGGGCTGTGCTATGGGCATTAGTGACCATGGAGACATAAGATTTGTCATGAGCACCACTGACCCATGGGGTCGGTGTTTAAGTCTCCCATGAGTGGGGATGATGAGGACCAGCACATCATGGGGATACTGTGCTATTCCTCACTCTGGTGTCAGCTAGGGTTGGCAATGACCTAGGTGAAACTGGGTATCACCCATCACACGGAGAAGGCTGGGTCCAGGGGTGATGGCAGCCACGAGAATAATCTGCCATTATTCCTGAGGAAAGCTTTCTGTGAAACACAGTCTCTTTGAGGAAATTCTGCCTTGCCTGGCTTCTGGGGGCAGGCACGTGTGAGCTACTGCTGGGCTCCTTATAAAAGCCACTGCTATGGTATCATGGTTCTCAACCCAATTGAACATTCCAGGGTCACCTTGGGCTGGAACATCTAGATTTTCTGGCGAGACATTATCAGCATTCAGATACAGGGCATAACTGTGTGCCCGGAACTTGTGTATCACCTGAATCTTGGTCTCACAGCTGTGTGGCTGGACTTGGAATTTCCTGGGTCAGTCAGGCACTGGAGGGCATGACTTGTGTTTTCTTGGAATTCTTCAGCACACCAGTGTGGCTTAAGAGTCTACAGGAGTGTTGGGTCACGGCAACACATTATCTACTGTCTTAGATAAAGCTCTGCACTGAATTGGTACTTCTCATGAGTATATGGCTCCTGGTGTCAGTATTCCTAGCAGAAAGAAGAGAAAGGCAGCATCTAAGGTACCCACTTAGTTACCTACTTATGGCTGTGACAAAATATCTGATATCAACCAAGCAGAAAAGGTTCCATTTGGATCATGATAGTAGGTCTTTCCATGCTAGAAGGTTGTTCCAGAGCAAAGCCTCACACAATGGGAGAGTTGCCTAAGGCAGTCTGTACAGCCCTCCTCTTGTTTATACATAGGCTTTTAATCAATAGACATGGAGTCCCATAATCTTTATGCCCAGCTTGTCTTCAATCACAGATGTCCAAATCTGCACCTCCTGAGTAGAATTACAGGTGCGAGTGACCATGCCTGTGATAGCTGTAGTTGCTGTTCACTGTCAAATAGAAGAGTGGAGACATACCCATGTGTTTCACAAAGTATATCTCTTTTTGTGTCTAAGAGCATCTCAAGAGAGCATTAGTTCAGAAAAGGATGGAGACCTGTCCTGAATGTGTATAGCACCTTTCTATAGACTATGAGCTTGTGTGAAAGAAAAATGAAAGCAGGAGAAAGCAGGGACACACAGGTCCCTTTCACTCTCTCCCTACCTTTGTGCATTCCACAATTTGAGCTGTTCCCCTCTGTTACATCCTCCCTCCCATGATGGACTGAAATAGCCAGGCAAAATAACCTTTCCTGTTTTCAGTTGTCTGTGTCAGATACTTTGTGACAGCAACACACATCTGACCTGTGGAGTTGATGGTGGGAGATATTTGGAAAAGTTTGGGACAGAGGACAGAGAAGGTCCCTGATGCTGTAAGCAGAGGTGAATTGGTAATTACTGTTTGAGCTTAAAAATGCCAGAATTATGTTTTGATTAGACAAGGCTTCTGCCTGTCCTGTATGGTCTTTGGCCTCCTTCCCTGAGAGTTGTCTGGATGGTCCTTGGATCTCTAAGGTCAGTGTGTGAAGCTGCACAGAATTTTGGCTTTACAGCAGTGGTTTTGTGCTCTTGTGTTCCAAGGCTGGGACTCCATGTCCCAGCTCTTTTCCCTTTTGCTATTTTCTGAATGGAGACTCTGTGGATGCCTGGGTAATGGCTGGATAGGATGGCAGGTCTCTTCACAATTTTCGCCTATCTGGGATGTCGGGTGTATACCACCTGTCCTAGCTTTTCATTATTGAGATGGTGTCTTGTCAACATCCCTTAGGCTCTCCTTGACTCCTTTCAGTCTCTTCCTGCCAAGTGCCTACATAGGATTATAAGTGTGTGTCATCATGCTTGACCCCTTTCCTCAATTCCTGACAAAAGAAAGTTCATCTGAAACCCTACTCTCACTGGCAAATAGATAGCTGTGATGACACATAGGAAAGAATCCTGTTCTGGAAAATGCTTCTTATTTTTATCTCTTGCATTCAAGCATCTAAAACAGAGGCTCAGAAACCACAGGCCCCAAGTATGGTTGCCATAAAACTCTGGACTAACTTCTACTGGATGTGTGGCTCTGCCACTACCCCGATTCTCACCTCCCCCAAAGACAGCCAAGATGGCTGTATTCTCAACCAACCCCTTCAACCAAACACTGAAAAAACTCTACAAGAGCTATAACATATTGATATTTTCTCTAAATAGTACTCTCCTTATTTGAGTATGATCCTATGGTCCCTTCTTGAAAGGTTATCTTCAGGCTGAGCTCAATATGTAGACACAAGGTCACTCCTGATACTGACTTTTACTTTATCTGAGACTTTTTTAAAAGTAGAATATGTGAAGAATGAAAAGGGAGAAGAAGAAAAGAAGAATCTAGAGGTTGAAAGTTGATTTGAAGAAAAAAAAGGAAAGGGGAGTGGGCATGGTGGTGTGTGTCTGCAGCCCCAGCATTTGGCAAGCTGAGGCAGAAAGATCAGATGAACCTAGGACTTCAGGGGAAGCTTGGGCAACACAGGGAAAACCATCTGTGAAACATTTCCTACAAAAACAAGACAATTTCCTACAAAATGTCCAGCTGAAAGCAACAGAAAAAAGAAAAAAAAAGAATGTGTTCATGGGTCCAGAGGTCAACATTCAAATGAAAGGAAAAAGATAAAAAAAATGAAGTATGTGCTGATGGTCTTTCACCATCAAAGCAAGACCTTCCTGTGATGAGTAAAGGAGAAGTGAAGATGGGGAATGACAGAGGACTGACATGGAGGTGACTAAAGCCTTAAAGGTACTTTACAATATCCCTTGCATCGGCACTCACATTTTGTGGTTTCCTATCTGACCAGAGTTAGAGGCAGCGTCCCTCTGGACAGCCCTTCTTCTCCTTTGCTACTATTTTATTTTATTTTTGCCAGTCCTAGGGCTTGAACTCTGGGCCTGGGTGTTGTCTCTGAGCTTCTTTTGCTCAAGGCAAACACTTGACCACTTGAGCCACAGCACCACTTCTGGCTTTTTTATGTAGCTTATTGCAGATAAGAGTCTCCTAGAGTTTCCTGCCTGGGCTGGCTTCAAACTAAGATCCACAGATCTCAGTTTCATGAGTAGCTAGGATGACAGGCATGAGCCACCGATGCCCTGCTCTTCACCCTTTGTTCTCCCCACCACAGCTCTGGTGTCTACTTACCTGTGCTCTCCACCTTCCCCAACCCACATATCTGACAGATGCTCTCCACCCACTTATTCAGGTCCTCCTCTGTCCTGGCCAACAGGTAAAAAGTGTGCTTGTTGTTCTGAATGGCAAACACAAAGCCATCTTGCTACTTCTCATTCTGGAAGGTCACACTGGAATTTACTGCTTCACAGAGGCTCAGGTCAATACACCTCTGGGGCTTGTTAGAGAGGTCATGCTTGTAGTATACCACAGCACCTTCATCATTGCTTGTCTGGCCACTCCACAGGATAAACCAGCATTTCCTGCAGACCTAGATACCACGGGACAGACATACAAGTGGAGTATAATAGGTGAAAGATGGTATGTGTTGGGGCTGCAGCAGGCTGCATTAGAGCCTGTCTCATTTTTAGGATTTTTACACTGTGGGAAATGGAATAGAGATTTAGAATCTGCATTTGTGAAGCAACAATCCATAACATATGTGGCACTGCATACTTCCAGCTAAGACATGGGATGATGACCCAACACCACAGAAAATGCATCCACCCAGACCCAACATCAGGGCAAGGATCCTGTACTTTCAGGTAGGATCCATCCTTTGAGGCCATGAGATCTTAGTCTGCAAACAGGGAGTCCCTTCCCATGAGGCATGGTGAGTGGAGCCACAATAAATCCTGGTTAAGCGGCAGATAAGGTTTCCCATCTTCAGTAGAGTATGTTTGGAAACTGTGCATAGCTAACATTTGAGGTTTGCCAGTTTGAACTCAGACCAGATAGGAAAGTTCATGAAACTCTCATTTCCAATTAACTACCAAGCAAAAGCCAAAGGTAAAGGTGAAGCTCAAGAGAGTTAGAGAGCCATCAAGTAGAGCAATCACTATGGGACAGCACGCTTGGGCACACATCCCTAAAGAGTGAGTGGATACAACTTAAAGCATCCACTCTATCAAGCCATGAAAACAATAATGTGATTCAACCTCTACACTGGCAGTGGGCTACCACCTGAAGAGGCAGGCATTGGGAAAGTCTCCTCTCCCTCCCTGCCTGTGCCCCAGCATGAGGGCAACATCTGGGTGACAACACCTCCTCTCCCTCCAAAACAACACTCCCCCCCCCTTGGGGATCCATGCTCTCTGGTTCTGACACCTGTTGTGGGAACCTCAGTCTTAGGTGTATGTGGTGAGTCACCCAACACTGGGGAACATGAGGCAGCCTGTGCCATAACCCCCACTTCCCCAGTCCCCCCAACATTCACATCCAGACCCCTCCCACAACCTCTTGTTCTGGGTAACCCTCCTGCCCCTTCCTGAACTCACACATAGTCCAGACTTTTTCTCCTGGGATGACTTCTTCAGCCAGCCAGAGCACACAATGAGCCCATGGTCCATGGCCAGTGTTGGGAACTGAGCCAGAGGCCAAGCTCCAGATGCTGCGGTCCAGCACCAGCCCTGGGGCCCACGTCCCCCCAATGCACACACACGCCCCAGCCCATGGATTTGCCCTCCCCAGCCCCACTAGGAACCCCCAGCGGCTTCAATTGATCTGGCTCTCGACCCCCTGGGCTGAGGTTGGGGATGCAGAAGGCCTTAGAACTCCAACAACAGGGGTTTCCCCAGAGCCAGGAGAAGGCAGGGTAGTTCCAACTAAGATGTAGGAGAGCACTTCTGAACACCATCCTTCCCTGGTGGAAACAATGAAGAAACATCTGTGTAAGAATCAGGAGAAGAAGGTAGGACCCACACATGTTGCACCCAGGAAAGCTCCCATTGATGGAGAAGGATGGCACACAGACATTTTTAAAAACAAGAAGGAATTCAGGAAAGAAGCTAGAACTCTTTCAGGAAGAATGATCCAGCTAATCGATGATAAAAGACATGAATTGGTGACTAGAACCCTTTGTATCAGATGGGAGACAGTCTGCAAAATCCAAGGACTAGAGAATGAAATCGAGGGAGGCTGAGGATCCAGGCATGGGCATGGAGGTGGGGGACTGCGTAGGGTGGGGAGGGGCAAAGCCACGGGTTGGGAGGCACACAGGGCAAGAGCTGGGTCACTGCTTCTGGAGTTTGCCCTGTAGGTCGGGTGTCTGTGCTCGCCATGGATGGTGCGCACATAGTGTGTTCTGGCTGGTTGAAGAAAACGCCCAGGCAAGACAAGTGTGGACCCTTTGTGAGTATGGGAAGGGGCAGGCCCAAAGCTGCTGGGAGGGGCATGGAGGGGGGCAGGTAAGGGTGAGGTAAGGACAGTGAGGGGAAGTTGGGGTCAAGGCACAGGCCAGGTGGCTCTGTAGGTGGGATGGGTGCGCCCTCCCCCTAAGCCTCCTACCTCCATGCAGACATGGCAGAGTGAGTGAGGTTCACACTGCATGTGTTACAGCATGAGAGTGCAGATCCACAAAAGGGGGGCCATCACCCCAATGCTGCCTGCTGGGGCACAGGTAGGAGGGGCTCTTCCCCTGTGCCTGCCTCTCCATATGGCAGCCCACAACCTGTGTAATCTGCTTGAATCACATTATAGTTTTTATGGCTAGATAGTATGCATGCTGTAGAGTTTAACCATTCTCTTATTAGTGCTGGGGGGTGTGATGGGGGACATGTGTGTGCAGGTACTGGGGTTTCAACTCGGGGCCTGGGTGCTAGCCCAGAGCTTTTTTTGCACAGGGCTAATAGACCTAGACAGCTTGACTGACAGCTATGCTTCTGGCTTTTTTCAACAGCTCATTCCAGAGTCTGACAAACTTTTCTGCCCTTGCTGACTTTGAACTGCTATCCTCACATCTCAGCCTCCTGAGTAGCTAAGGACAGGCATGAGTCACTGGGACTGCAGAATGTTTTAAATTTTTGTTCTGCAATATTTGAGAGTTTGCTTGTTGTAGGATTGCTGTTGAAAAGGAAATATTCTTTGGAATTTCATATGGAAATAGAATCTCATTTGCAAATAATAAAAGTGTAGCCAGGGGCCAGGCTCACACCTGTAATCCTAGCTACTCAGGAGGCTGAGATCTGAGGATCATAGTTCAAAGCCAGCCTGGGCAGAAAACTTCATGAGACTTATCTCCATCAAACCACTATGAAACCAGAAGTGTCACTGTGGCTCACCTTGAGCTGAAAAGCTAAGGGACAGTGCCCAAATGCAGAGTTCAAGCCCCACGACTGACAAAAAAAAGAAAAAAAGAAAAAAAGTTAAAAAAATATCTTTACCATACTGCATTGTTGGTGGGAGTGTAAACTTGTTCAACCACTTTGGAAAGTAGTATGGAGGTTCCTCAAAAGACTCCACATAGAGCTCCCCTATAACCCAGCAATCCCACTCTAGAGCCTTTACCCAAATGTTCACAAACAAGACCACACTAAAGCTACCAGCACGATTATGTTTATTGCAGCATTATTTACTATAGCTAAGATATGGAACCAACCCAGATGCCCCTCAGTAGGTGAATGGATCAAGAAGATGTGGTATATATACACAAGGCAATTCTATGCTTCCATAAAAAAGAATGACATTGCCCCATTTGTTAGGAAATGGAAATACTTGGAAAAAATTATATGAAGTGAAGTAAGCCAGGCACAAAGAAACATAGGTCCCATGCTTTCCCTTATTTGCAATATCTAGTAAACGTCTGAGTCAAGCAGAAAAGGTCAGATAAGGTGATGTTAGAGAAATGAACCCTAAGATATGTATTCAAATGGTTTTTTTTCTTTCATGCGATTGTTTCTAACACATTTATAAGATTATTTCTTTGTTGCTTTGTATGTCCCTCCCCCACGGTATAACCCTTGCTTTCACTGTATTTGATGTTGGTATAATTTGTGGAGGTGAAGGGGAAAAACAAATCATTTAAATAGGGTTACAGGTGGACCCATTGCAACAATGAGATGTACAAGTTGTTATGTCGAAAACAAACTTCACAACTTTGGTGTGGGGGCGGCAGGGAGGATTGGGTGGGAAGGTGTGGGGAGGATGGGGAGGGATGGGAAGGGTAAACAAAGGAGGAGGCTACAATTGCTTGATAAGAAGTGTACTCATTATCTTGCCCATGTAATTGTAATCCCTCTGTACAGTATTTTCACAATAAAAA
>NW_012288218.1:0-4035 GCF_000151885.1 Dipodomys ordii
TGGTGTCTGGCATAGTTTGGAAGCCAGATCCTCAGATCTCAGCTTCCTGAGAAGGCAGGCTGACAAACCTCAGCTATAGACCCCTAGGCTGTGGCACTCTACTGCAAGGGGGTCGTTGGCTCCACATGGTGGAGTGCTAGCCATGTGCCCAAGAGGTAAGGGTCAGTGCCTATGAAGCAAGTTCAAGGTTCATGACTGAGAAAAAACAAAACAAAACAATTGTCTGCAGTAGACAACTCACCCACTCTTCTGTAATACATAATTTTGTCTCTACCAAGGGGACATATCTGCATCTCAATATTCTTGTATGCATGATCATCTCAGTTGTGTATCTCTTACAAGGACCATATGAAACAATGCACTCTGTGAAGGACACAGCAGATGGCACTCTTTGAAGGACTCAGCACACAACATCCTGTGAAGACTTAACACCCAGCACCCAATGCAGGACTCAGCACACTGCACCCTGTGAAGGACTCAGCACACAGCACCCTGTGGCAGACTCAGCACAGAGCACCCTATGAAGGACTCAGCACATAGCTCTATTCCACAAGCTGTCATTAGAATTAGGTTGTTTTCATCAGTATCATCATTCTTTGAGGAACGTTTTACGAATCACACAAGTTCACATCTAATGGTTTAGTGGGATGTTTTTTTGGGGGGCAGGCTATCCATAGAGCTTGAACTCAATGCATGGGGATACTGTTCTAAGAACATTTGCTCAAGGCTAAGGCTCTACTACTTAGAGCCACATCTCCACGAGTCTCACATACTTCCTACCAGGGCTTGGTTTTAAAGCTCCCAAGCAGCCAGGATGATGGGGGTAAGCCAGCAGCATCTGCTTCTGTGGAGCTAAGTTGCAGCTGTTTACATCTGCCTAAGTCAGGTTAGGTGGCAACTGTCAGTGCCTGACTCCTAGCTTGTTCTGTGATGTGGTATTTGAAGTCCTGTCCTTCTATAATTGCAGTTAGAACATTCTACCATTTTTTGGTGGCAGTGGTGGGGCTTGAGTAAGGGTTTAGACACTGTCCATAAACATTTGTGCTCAAGGCTAGCACTGAATTGATTGAAAGACAGCAGAACTTCCAGATCTTCTGATTATATGGCACTGAGAAATCGAACCCAGGGCTGTGTGCTTACTAGGGGAGCACTCAATCACTGAGCTCCAAGAGTAAAGGAGGTATAAATAGATAGATTGTTGTATATCAATATTATATTCACAAAAGAGAGATGTCGATATTATTACATTATAGATAATATTACAACCAATTATTAGGTATTAAATTATATCTCCATTTAATGATGTGTCCCAGCTAACAATTAATAAAGCATTAATTAATACTCAATATACTATTGTTTATCACATTTGTACATATATCCATACATATAATTAAATATTTTATAGAATGAGACAGGTGTCTATATATTATTAAATTATGCATCATGTGCTACTACCAATTATTAGGTAATTATGTCTCCATGGTGTTAATACTTAATAAAATATTAATTAAACTTAATCCACATCCTATAATTACCTCATCTAATTTTATCCTAGAATGATTCATTACTAATTCAATCTGTTTATCGTTTATTGTAGTGACAATTCTTCCACCTATGACTTTTTTTACCTTTGTGACCTTCTACTTACATAGCATATTGATTTGCATCCAAATTATACATCCTACCTGACACTGAACACTTTCAAAGAAAAGAAAATTATGTGTCACACTCGGCTTCCCACTCCATGATTACATTTATGGCAGTGTTTGATCTAAACTCAGGGCCTAGAAGATTCAATTTATTAATGTGTGGCTGCTAGCATAGCAGCCTCTAGCCAATTCAGCTGCCAGGTTGTTCCCAGGCCCTGAGATCGAGCCACATATATTGACTCCATATTGTGCTTAGTATAGCTATTCATTTTTTTGTTTTATTCATTTATTTACCATTTATTTTATTGACTGTTCTTACGCATGGACTATTTATTACATTTATTATATAGGATAGATTTGCCTATGTATGAAACTTCACACCTGACATCCAGGACTTTCACAGCAAAGGAAAACCTGTGTCACCAAGGGTTTCTTACTCTATGAATCAATTTTTGTGAGTGCTGGCATCTGAACTCACAACCTTCAAGGCCCAATTCATGAATGGGTGAGTGTCAGTACGCCAGCCTGGGGCATATTGAGCTGACAAGCAGTTCCCAGCACCTGAGATGGAGCCCCAGAGGTTGACAAAATAAGAACAGATTGACATGCAGATGGTAGTACACAAATAAATATAAATCTTTATAGAGTGCCAGTGATGTCTATACATTATTCATTTAAATAGGCTACATTCCTACCAATATTTGGGTATTTTTAATGCCTCCATGTAATTTATATTATTGTTTTCATCCTTAATGGATTGTTAATTAAATCAACCACTGTCCCGAAACTATTGCGTCCATGTAATTAATAGTATTCTTTTAATGTGTCAAAAATATTCATTAAAATCCATCGGCCTCCTAAAATCACTCTAATTTTATAGTAGCATCATTCAGGAACAACTAATTAAACCTTGACATTCATAACCTTCCATCGGTATTCCTATGAATAAGAACGAGACTATTAGGATCTCTGGCCATTTGTAGGGGTCAAGACCAAGCTTTGAAGCCAGGGCCTATGTTGCTGTGTTGGCCTATGGCTTCCCTAGCAGTCCTCCAGCCTTCAGCAATGCCAGGTTTCTAACACTTTTCAGCCATGTCATTCAGACACAGGAAGATCACCTTGCAACAAAAACAAATGTAGAACCGGCAGCCATCTGCAAGTTGCAGGTTTTTCTTCTTTGTTTCTGTGTTGTTTTATGTATTTATTATTCCTGTCAGCATTTGTGCCCCGGGAACTCAGGTTTCGCTGTGGGTCTGTAGTAGGAAGACCCCTACTCAGGCAGGCAAGCCCACCTAGTCGTCTGGAATGACAGAGCCCACAGCAACCAAGTTGATATTAAAGAATCAACTTTATTGAGAAGGTTCCTGCACTGACTGGCCAGGGCCACAGCACAGGCTCGGGAGCTGATACTGCGACCCCTAGCGGCCCCTGTGCTTAGGTTTTTAAAGGCAAATATCACAAGGTGAAGCCGGTTCATGTAGGTGACCAATGAGATTTTTCACACACCCAAAAGATTGCAAAGTCATACCAGACCACAGGCAGGTGGCCAGTGAGGTTACAATTTGTCACATAATGGCTGTTTAAACCAGCCTATCACTTTTGGTTTAAATGACTCTCGAATTCAATGGTAAAGTGGAGCTTAAGGTAAACATACACAAAGGAGTTTAGTGGAGTTTAACATAAGCATGTGAAAAAGGTAGAGTTTATAGTAAACTCAGGATGTCTCCAGCTTGCCAGGCCCCAGTCCAGCAGGAGCCAGATTACTGGCTACCTGTTTAATAGGTCAGTCTTTAACACAACAATGAAGGTGGGTTAAGTTGTTAAGGGGAGGGGGACCTAGAGGCATTCTTTTCATTCCAAGAACTGGGCTGGTGGGAGCCAAGGTTTTTGTTTTTTTCTATGATCCCTAAAACAAAAACAAAACCTGTAAAGAAGCTGTCCCAGCTCCAGTCTCCTCTCAGGGCCTAGTTCAGGTCCAGTGGCTGCACCCCAGCCTGGAGTGATTCAAGCTGAGGCAGAGTTGCCATGCCCTGAGTTCAAGCTCTGTGCTTGAGAAATTAAAAATAAATAAATAAATAAACACATTAAAATATTTTAAAAATTATGAGGCTGCTTGGCTTGCAATTCATGCCATTTTTTCTGCCAGTCCTGGGATTTGAACTCAGGGCCTAGGTACATCTACAGCACTGTGGGAGAAGGGGAAGCTCACCGTTCTGGTAGACAAGAAAGTCAGGCCTGTTCCCTGGGCCTGAATTCAAGTCCTAGCTCTTGCAAAAATAATATTTGTATGCATTTTAAATTCAGGATTCATATTTACATACACATGCTTACTGCATATTGCAGTTAGTGTGGTTATTCATTTTATTTTGTGTTTTATTTATTCTGA
>NW_012288219.1:0-2073 GCF_000151885.1 Dipodomys ordii
CACGTTTGAAGGACTCAGCATACAATACGTTGTGCAATGGACTCAGCACAAAGCACCCTTTAAAAACCCAGGATGGCCATTCTTCTCAGAGACTCAGCACATAGCACCCTTTGGGGTGACTAGGCAAACAGCACTATTTGAGGACTCAACACATCACCCCCAAAGGGGGAAGGACCCAGTAAATAGCGCCCTGTGAAGGACTCAGCACATAGCTGTATATCACAAGTTCAGCTGTCATTAGAATTAGGGTGCTTTCTTCAGTATCACCATTCTTCAGAAACACTTCACAAATCCTACTAGTTCACATTTAGACAAGCTGTGTTTTATGGGGGAAGTCAGCTGGGGGTCTTGAACTCAAAGCTTGGGGGCCCTGACCCTGAGCTCTTTGGTTCAATGCTAGAGCTCTACCACTTGGAGGCACAGCTCCAATTTTGTTTTTTGGAGTTGTTCTTTGACAAGTCTTATGGTGATAAGTAAGGCCAAGTTGGGGTAGCTGTGGGCAAAAGCTCTTAGCTCAGCCTGGAGCTGACCTCTCCCTTCCTTGTGTCCCTAGAAAGCCGGACCTCCTGGAGCTCTCTTGGGCTAGGGTGGAACAGACCTGCTCTGGCATCAGCAATCAGGGTGAGCAAAAGTCAGCTTGGCCCTAGTAACTTCCCCAAATTGAACTCTAGAAGATAATGGCATGGGACCGCATGTTCCGTGTGTGACCACTAGGGGAC
The DNA here is from genome assembly GCF_000151885.1 of Dipodomys ordii. NCBI lineage: Eukaryota > Metazoa > Chordata > Mammalia > Rodentia > Heteromyidae > Dipodomys > Dipodomys ordii. The sequence goes on from NW_012288219.1 coordinate 720, forward strand.
AGGAGTGGCAAACCATATAGATTGTAGCTGCGAGTTGAGTTTACCCTTGCTTCCCTGGGGCCCCCATCATGATTCAAAGCCACCCTGGACAGGAAAGTCCTTGAGACTCTTACCTACAATTAGCAATCGAAAAGAAAGTGGGGCTGTGGCTCAAGTGGCACAGCACTAGTTTTGAGCAAGGAAACACAGGGATAGAGCCTAGGCCCTGAGTTCACATACACACACACACACACACACACACACACACACACCACATGCATGCAAAATCAGAGATTTCTACACTGCGATCTTTGGGTATTCTCTACTTTTCCCCCACTAAGCCTGGTGGTTGCTGGCCTAGGTTTTGATGCATACAACAGCATCTGACATCTTTAATTTTGGGGGAACAGAATGGCTAGAACATCAGCCTTCCCCCATCCAGGATCCTTGATTGGGTCATGGTCTATCCAGGCCCTTTGGAGCTCCTTTACAGACTCGCCAAGATGCCATCAAAAGGCATCACATACTGGGCACTGGTGGCTCATGCCTGTCATCCTAGCTACTCAGGAAGCTGAGATCTGGAGGATCACAGTACCAAGCCAGTCTGGGCAGGACAGTGTGTGAGACTCTTAGCCTCTATGAAATGTCAGAAAACAAAAGTGGCATTGTAACTCAAGTGGTAGAGTGCCAGCCTTGAGAAAAAGAGCTCAGGGACAGCGCTCACGGCCAACAACAACACAGAGAGGCATTGCATGTTGTCTTTCGGATTGACATGGGCCAAATATAATTGGAATTAATTGTAATTGGAATTAATCAAGTTCTCTGAGACAAAGCAGTACCTCCTTTAGTCCTGTGCTCCTCCATCTCATCTCACACCCTGTCCTTGTTTGCTTTGGGTCAGCATGGGTCTGGCTGGACAGGAGGGCTCCAAGGAAGACCCCAGAGCAATCACCCCACTTCCTTCTGCCCTGCTCACCCTGCTGCTTCTGCTCTTTGCCATAGACCTTCTTCCTGGAATCCATCCATGAGGTCATCACCACCAACATAGTGGTGAGTGATGTGTCTGTCCTAACTAGGGGCAGTCAGAGGTGAAAGTAGGTCTGGGACTAGGAGCTTCCACTTTGGGTGTGGGCTGAGGCCTTGGCTGACCTTTATTTCATCCTGAACCTTGCAGTGGTGGGGAGACAGTGTAGACTTCACATTGAGTAAGGAAAGCACAATCTGGAGGACCACTTGTGTGGGGGAGGATGTGGGACTCAGGGGGCCACTATTGTTGGTACTCTCTTGGGACTCCCCTCTCCCTCTCTCATCCCTCAATGGTAGAAGAGAAACTTCAACTAAGGGTTTGGGAAGAGGGGGCAGGGGAATATTTTGG
>NW_012288220.1:0-7244 GCF_000151885.1 Dipodomys ordii
GTCCCGCTATTTCCCGCTGTGTCCCGCTGTATCCATGATGTGTCCCCATTTGTGTCCAGCTGTGTCCTCGAAGGGTCCCCCGCTGTGTCCCGATGTGTCCCCAAGTGTCACGCTGTGTCCTATCAGTGTATCCCTCTGTGTCCCAAAATGTCCTCGCAGTGTCCCACACGGTGTCCCCGCTGTGACCCGCTGTGTCCTTGCTGTGTCCATGCTGTGTCCCGATGTGTCCCGCTGTGTCCCCGATGTCCTCCGCTGTGTCCCGTTTTGTCCCCGCTGTATGCATGTTTGTCCCCGCTGTCCCCCGCTGTGTCCCCCGCTGTGTCCCACTGTGTCCCGCTGTGTTCCCCCTTTGTTCCCCTCTGTGTCCTGCTGTGTCCCCTGCTGTGACCCCGCTGTGTCCCGCTGTGTCCCTGCTGTGTAACGCTGTGTCCCCCTTTGTGTCCCGCTGTGTCCTTGCTGTGTCCCCCACTGTGTCCCCGCTGTGACCCGATGTGTCCCTGCTGTGTCCCCCGCTTTGTCCCGCTGTGTCCCTGGCTGTGTCCCCTGCTGTGTCCCGCTCTTTCCCGCTGTGTCCCGCTGTGTCCTTGCTGTGTCCCCATTTGTGTCCCGCTGTGTCCTCTCTGTGTCCCCCGCTGTGTCCCGCTGTGTCCCCATGTGTCACGCTGTGTCCTCAATGTGTATCCCTCTGTGTCCCGCTGTGTCCTCGCTGTGTCCCACACTGTGTCCCCGCTGTGACCCGCTGTGTCCCTGCTGTGTCCCTGCTGTGTCCCGCTGTGTCCCGCTGTGTCCCCGATGTCCTCCGCTGTGTCCCGTTTTGTCCCCGCTGTCTGTATGTTTGTCCCCGCTGTCCCCCGCTGTGTCCCCCACTGTGTCCCGCTGTGTCCTCGCTGTGTCCCCAGCTGTATCCCGCTGTGTCCCCGCTGTGTTCCCCACTGTGTCCCGCTGTGGCCCCGCTGTGTCCGCTGTGTCCTGCTTTGTCCCTGCTGTCCGCCGTTGTTTCACCGCTGTCCTCCGCTGTGTCCTCCGCTGTTTCCCGATGTGTCCTCGGTGTGTCTCACTGTGTCCCTGCTTTGTCTCCGCTGTGACCCGCTGTGTCCCTGGTGTGTCCTCGCTGTGTAACCGCTGAGTCCCTCTGTGTCCCCGCTGTGTCCCTGGTGTGTCCCCGCTGTGTCCTGCTGTGTCCCCGCTTTGTCCCCTCAGTGTCTAAATGTGTACCGCTGTGTCTGCCTCTGTGTACACGGCTGTGTCCTGCTGTGTCTCCCGCTGTGTCCTGCTGTGTCCTCGCTGTGTCCCCCTCTGTTTCCCGCTGTTTTCCCCTCTGTGTCACCCGCTGTGTCCTTTGATGTGTCCCCAGCTGAGTCCCGCTGTGTCCCACGCTGTTTACCACTGTATCCCCCACTGTGTCCCCCGTTTTGTCCCCTCTGTCCCCCGCTGTGTCCCCGCTGTGTCCCTCTGTGTCCCCGCCATTTCCCACTGTGACCCCCGCGCTGTCTTGCTGTGTCCCCGTTGTCCACCGGTGTGTCCCGCTCTTTCCCGCTGTGTCTTGCTGTGTCTTGCTATGTCCCCATTTGTGTCCCGCTTTGTCCTCTCTGTGTCCCCCGCTGTGTCCCGCTCTGTCCCCATTTGTCACTCTGTGTCCTCTCTGTGTATCCCTCTGTGTCCCGTTGTGTCCTCGCTGTGTCCCACACTGTGTCCCCGCTGTGACCCGCTGTGTCCCCGATGTCCCCCGCTGTGTCCCGTTGTGTCCCCTGCTGTGTCCCCCTCTGTGTCCCCACTGTGTGCCGCTGTACCCCGCTGTGTCCCCGGCTGTGTCCCCCGCTGTGTGACACTTTTTCCCGCTGTGTCCCGCTGTGTCTTCTCTGTGTCCCTTGCTGTGCCTGCTGTGTCCCCATGTGTCACGCTGTGTCCTCTCTTTGTATCCCTCTGTGTCCCGCTGTGTCCTCGCTGTCTCCCACACTGTGTCCCCGCTGTGACCCGCTGTGTCCCTGCTGTGTCCCTGCTGTGTCCTGCTGTGTCCCGCTGTGTCCCGCTGTGCCCCGATGTCCCCTGCTGTGTCCCGTTGTGTCCCCGCTGTATCCCGCTGTGTCCCCGCTGTCCCCCGCTGTGTCCCGCTGTGTCCCTGCTGTCCCCAGGGGTGTCCCCGCTGTCCCCCGCTGTATCCCCCTCTGTGTCCCGCTGTGTCCCGTTTTGTCCTGCTGTGTCCCATTGTGTCCCCCCAGTGTCCCCGCTGTGTCCTCGCTGTGTCCCCCGCTGTGTCTCGCTGTGTCCCTCCTGTGTTCCCGCTGTCCCCCGCTGTATCCCGGTGTGTCCCAGCTGTCCCCAGCTGTGTCACCGCTGTCACCCACTGTGTCCCCGCTGTGTCTCCCTGCTGTCCTCGGCTGTGTCCCCTCTGTGTCCCGCTGTGTCTTCGCTATGTCCCGCTGTGTCCTAGCTGTGTCTGGCTGTGTACCTGCTGTCCCCCGCTGTGTCCCCTGCTGTGTCCCCGTTGTGTCCAACTGTGTCCCGTTTTGTCCCGCTGTGTCCCGCTGTGTCCCCGCTTTGTCCCCTGCTTTGTCCCCTCTGTGTCCCGATGTGTCCCACTGTGACCCCCGCTGAGTCCCGCTGTGTCCCCTGCTCTGTCCCCCGCTGTGTCCCGCTGTGTCCTTGCTGTGTAACTGCTATGTCCCTCTGTGTCCCCGCTGTGTCCCCGCTGTGTCCCCCGCTGTGTCCCACTGTGTCCCCCGCTGTGTTCTCGCTGTGTCCCCGCTGTGTCCTCCTGTGTCCCGCTGTGTTCTTGCTGTGACCCCCGCTGTGTCCCGGTGTGTCCCCCGTTGCGTCCTGCTGTTTCCCACTGTGTCCCGCTGTGTCCTGCTTTGTTGGCCTGTGTCCCCCGCTGTGTCCCGCTGTGTCCCAGCTGTGTCCCGCTGTGTCCTGCTGTATCCTCGCTGTGTTCCACTGTGTCCCCCGCTGTGTCCTGCAGTGTCCCCCGCTGTGTCCCCCGCTGCGTCCTGCTGTTTCCCGCTGTGTCCCGCTGTGTCCTGCTTTGTGGGCCTGTGTCTCCCGCTGTGTCCCGCTGTGTCCCGCTGTGTCCTCGCTGTGTCCCCGCTGTGTCCCACTGTCTCCTGCTGTGTCCCGCTGTGTCTTGCTGTGTCCGCTTCTGTGTCCCCCGCTGTGTCCCGCTGTGTCTCCGCTGTGTCCCCGCTGGGTCCCGCTGTGTCTCCCCTGTGTCCCCGCTGTGTTCCGCTGTGTCCCGCTGTGTCCTTGGTGTGTCCTGGCTGTGTAAACTCTATGTCCCTCTGTGTTCCCACCGTTTCCCACTGTGTCCCGCAGTGTCACCCTATGTCCCCGCTGTGTCCTCGCTGTGTCCTTCTGTATCCCGCTGTGTCCTCCGCTGTGTCCCCCACTATTTCCCCGCTGTGACCCACTGTGTCCCGCAGTGTCCCTGCTGTGTCCTCGCTCTATCCGCAGCTGTTTCCCACTGTGTTCCCCGCTGTGTCCCCGCTGTGTCTTCCTGTGTCCCGCTGTGTCCTCGCTGTGTCCTTCTGTATCCCGCTGTGTCCCCCGCTGTGTCCCCCACTATTTCCCCGCTGTGTCCCACTGTGTCCCGATATGTCCCACTGTGTCCGCTACAGTGTCCCCCACTGTGTCCCTTTGTGTACCCCACTGTGTCCCGCTGTGTCACCCATTGTGTCCCCCGCTGTGTCCCCCGCTGTGTCCCCACTGTGTGCCGCTGTACCCCGCTGGGTCCCCGGCTGTGTCCCCCGCTGTGTCCCCCGCTGTGTCCCCGCTGTGTACCACTCTGTCCTCCCTGTGTCCCGATTTGTCCCGCTGTGTCCCCCGCTGTGTCCGGCTGTGTGACCCCTTTGTTCCCCTCTGTGTCTTGCTCTGTCCCCTGCTGTGTCCCCGCTGTGTCCCGCTGTGTCCCCGCTGTGTAACGCTGTGTCCCCCTTTGTGTCCCGCTTTGTCCCCCGCTGTTTCCCGCTGTTTCCCACTGTGCCCCTGCCGTGTCCCTGCTGTGTCCCGCTCTGTACCACGCTGTGTCCCACTGTGTCCCCCGCTGTGTCCCTGCTGTGTCCCTTTGTGTCCCGCTGTGTCCTGCTGTGTACCCTGCAGTATCCTGCTGTGTCCCCCGATGTGTCCCGCTGTGTCCTGCTGTGTCCACACTGTGTCCAGCTGTGTCCCCGCTGTGTCCCCTGCTGTGTCCCGCTGTGTCCCCAGCTGTGTCCCCTGCTGTGTCCCGCTCTTTCCCGCTGTGTCCAGCTGTGTCCTTGCTGTGTCCCCATTTGTGTCCTGCTGTGTCCTCGCTGTGTCCCCGCTGTGTCCCGCTGTGTCCCCATGTGTCACGCTGTGTCCTCGCTGGGTCCCCCGTTGTGTCCCCGCTCTGTCCCTGCTGTGTTCCACTCTCTCCCGCTGTGTGCGGCTCTGTGGCCCCCGCTGTGTCCCGCTGTGTCCCCGCTGTCCTCCAGTTTGTCACCGCTGTCCCCTGCTGTGTCCTCTGCTGTGTCCCGCTCTGTCCACGCTGTGTCTCACTGTGTCCCCGCTTTGTCTCCGCTGTGTCCCGCTCTGTCCCTGGTGTGTCCTCGCTGTGTAACCGCTGAGTACCTCTGTGTCCCCGCTGTGTACCACTCTATCCCCACGCTGTGTTCCCGCTGTGTCCCCGCTGTTTCCCCGCTGTGTCCTGCTGTGTCCCCCCTGTGTCCCGCTGTGTCCCGCTGTGTCCCTGCTGTGTTCTTTGATGTGTCCCCAGCTGAGTCCCACTGTGTCCCTCGAAGTTTACCGCGGTGTCCCCCACTGTGTCCCCCGCTGTGTCCCGCTGTGTTCCCGATCTGTCCCGTTGTGATCCGCTGTGACCCTCTGTGTCGCCCCCTGTGTCCCCCTGTGTCCCCGCTGTTTCCCACTGTGACCCCCGCGCTGTCCTTCTGTGTCCCCGTTGTCCACCGGTGTGTCCCCTCTGTCCCCCGCTGTGTCCCGCTGTGTCCGATGTGTCCCGCTGTGTCGCCGCTTTGTCACTGCTGTGTCTCACTGTGTCCCGCTGTGTCCATGCTATGTCCCGCTCTGTCCCAGGCTGTGTCCCGCTGTGTCCCCTGCTGTGTCTCCGCTGTGTCCCGCTGGGTCCCCCTGTGTCCTGCTGTGTCCCCTGCTGTGTCCCCCGCTGTGTCCCGCTGTGTACCGCTGTGGCCTTGCTGTGTCCCCTGCTGTGTCCCGCTGTGTCCCGCTTTGTCCTCGTGTCCCCTGCTATATCCCGCTGTGTTCCCCGCTCTGTCCCGCTGTGTCCACGCTGTGTCCCGCTGTGTCCCCCGCTATATCCTGCTCTGTCCCCCGCTGTGTCCCGCTGTGACCCTGCTGTATCCCCGATGTGTCCCACTGTGTACCCCTCTGTGTCCCGCTCTGTCCCGATGTGTCCCCCGCTGTGTTTCCCTCTGTGTCCTGCTGTGTCCGGCTGTGTCCCGCTGTGTACTCGCTGTGTCCCCGCTGTGTCCCGCTGTGTCCTCGCTGTGTCCCAGCTGTGTCCCCATTGTTCCCCGGTTTGTCCCCACTGTCCCCCGCTGTGTCCCTCGCTGTGTACCTCTGTGTCCCGCTCTGTCCTCGCTTTGTCCCCGCGATGTCCCGCTGTGTCCCCGCTGTGTCACTGCTGTGTTCCACTCTCTCCCGCTGTGTGGGGCTCTGTGTCCCCTGCTGTGTCCCCCGCTGTGTCCCGCTGTTTCCCACTGTGCCCCTGCTGTGTCCCCGCTGTGTCCCGCTGTGTCCCGCTGTGTCCCCCTGTGTCCTGCTGTGTCCCCTGCTGTGTCCCCCACTGTGTCCCACTGTGGCCTTGCTGTGTCCCCTGCTGTGTGCATCTGTGTCCCGCTTTGTCCTCGTTGTGTCCCCTGCTATATCACGCTGTGTTCCCCGCTCTGTCCCGCTGTGTCCCCGCTGTGTGCTGCTGTGTCCCCCGCTATATCCTGCTCTGTCCCCCGCTGTGTCCCCCTGTGTCCCTGCTGTATCCCCGATGTGTCCCACTGTGTACCCCGCTGTGTCCCGCTCTGTCCCGCTGTGTCCCCCGCTGTGTTCCCCTCTGTGTCCTGCTGTGTCCGGCTGTGTCCCGCTGTGTACTCGCTGTGTCCCCGCTGTGTTCCGCTGTGTCCTCACTGTGTCCCAGCTGTGTCCCGTTGTGTCCCCTTTGTTGCCCGGTTTGTCCCCACTGTCCCCCGCTGTGTCCCTCGCTGTGTACCTCTGTGTCCCGCTCTGTCCTCGCTTTGTCCCCGCGATGTGCCGCTGTGTCCCCGCTGTGTCCCTGCTGTGTTCCACTCTCTCCCGTTGTGTGGGGCTCTGTGTCCCCTGCTGTGTCCCCCGCTGTGTCCCGCTGTATCCCGGTGTGTCCCGCTTCGTCGCCCGCTGTGTCCCGCTGTTTCCCACTGTGCCCCTGCTGTGTCGCCAATGTGTCCCGCTGTGTACCCCGCTGTGTTCCACTGTGTCCCGCTGTGTGCCCCCTTTGTTCCCCTCTGTGTCCTGCTGTGTCCCCTGATATGTTCCCGCTGTGTCTCGCTGTGTCCCCGCTGTGTAACGCTGTGTCTCCCTTTGTGTCCCGCTGTGTCCTTGCTGTGTCCCCCACTGTGTCCACGCTGTGACCCGATATGTCCCTGCTGTGTCCCCCGCTGTGTCCCGCTGTGTCCTGCTGTGTCCTCTCTGTGTCCCCCGCTGTGTTCCCCGCTGTTTCCTGCTGTGTCCTCGCTGTGTCCCCGCTGTGTCCTGATCTGTCCCGCTGTGTCCGCCTCTGTGTCCGCCTCTGTGTCCCCCGCTGTGTCCTGCTGTGTCCCTGCTGTGTCCCTGCTGTGTCCCGCTGTGTCCCCGATATCCCCCGCTGTGTTCCGTTGTGTCCCCGCTGTCTGCATGTGTGTCCCCGCTGTCCCCCGCTGTGTGCCGCTGTGTCCTCGCTGTGTCCCTTGCTGTATCCCGCTGTATCCCCCGCTGTGTCCCCCACTGTGTCCCGCTGTGGCCCCGCTGTGTCCCGCTGTGTCCCTCTCTGTCCCCGCTGTCCGCATGTGTGTCACCGCTGTTCTCCGCTGTGTCCTACGCTGTTTCCCACTGTGTCCTCGCTGTATCTCACTGTGTCCCCACTTTGTCTCCGCTGTGACCCGCTGTGTCCCTGGTGTGTCCTCGCTGTGTAACTGCTGAGTCCCTCTGTGTCCCCGCTGTGTCCCACTGTGTCCCCCGCTGTGTCCCCGCTATGTCCCCGCTGTGTCCCACTGTGTCCCCCGCTGTGTCCCCGCTAGTCCCCGCTGTGA
>NW_012288221.1:0-12865 GCF_000151885.1 Dipodomys ordii
TGTGTCCCTGCTGTGTTCCGCTGTGTCCCGCTGTGTCCCGGTGTGTCCCCGATGTCTCCCGCTGTGTCCTGTTGTGTCCCCACTGTCTGCGTGTGTGTCCCCGCTGTCCCCCGCAGTGTCCCCCATTGTGTCCCGCTGTGTCCTTGCTGTGTCCCCAGCTGTGTCCCGCTGTGTCCCCCGCTGTGTCCCCCGTTGTGTCACGCTGTTTCCCACTGTGCCGCTGCTGTGTCCCAGCTGTGTCCCGCTGTGCACCCCGCTGTGTCCCACTGTGTCCCGCTGTGTTCCCCCTTTGTTCCCCTCTGTGTCCTGCTGTGTCCCCTGCTGTGACCCAGCTGTGTCCCTGCTGTGTCCCTGCTGTGTCCCGCTGTGTCCCGCTGTGTCCCCGATGTCCTCCGCTGTGTCCCGTTTTGTCCCCGCTGTCTGCATGTTTGTCCCCGCTGTCCCCCGCTGTGTCCCCCGCTGTGTCCCACTGTGTCCCGCTGTGTTCCCCCTTTGTTCCCCTCTGTGTCCTGCTGTGTCCCCTGCTGTGACCCCGCTGTGTCCCGCTGTGTCCCCGCTGTGTAACGCTGTGTCCCCCTTTGTGTCCCGCTGTGTCCTTGCTGTGTCCCCCACTGTGTCCCCGCTGTGACCCGATGTGTCCCTGCTGTGTCCCCCGCTTTGTCCCGCTGTGTCCCTGGCTGTGTCCCCTGCTGTGTCCCGCTCTTTCCCGCTGTGTCCCGCTGTGTCCTTGCTGTGTCCCCATTTGTGTCCCGCTGTGTCCTCTCTGTGTCCCCCGCTGTGTCCCGCTGTGTCCCCATGTGTCACGCTGTGTCCTCTCTGTGTATCCCTCTGTGTCCCGCTGTGTCCTCGCTGTGTCCCACACTGTGTCCCCGCTGTGACCCGCTGTGTCCCTGCTGTGTCCCTGCTGTGTCCCGCTGTGTCCCGCTGTGTCCCCGATGTCCTCCGCTGTGTCCCGTTTTGTCCCCGCTGTCTGTATGTTTGTCCCCGCTGTCCCCCGCTGTGTCCCCCACTGTGTCCCGCTGTGTCCTCGCTGTGTCCCCAGCTGTATCCCGCTGTGTCCCCGCTGTGTTCCCCACTGTGTCCCGCTGTGGCCCCGCTGTGTCCGCTGTGTCCTGCTTTGTCCCTGCTGTCCGCCGTTGTTTCACCGCTGTCCTCCGCTGTGTCCTCCGCTGTTTCCCGATGTGTCCTCGGTGTGTCTCACTGTGTCCCTGCTTTGTCTCCGCTGTGACCCGCTGTGTCCCTGGTGTGTCCTCGCTGTGTAACCGCTGAGTCCCTCTGTGTCCCCGCTGTGTCCCTGCTGTGTCCCCGCTGTGTCCTGCTGTGTCCCCGCTTTGTCCCCTCAGTGTCTAAATGTGTACCACTGTGTCTGCCTCTGTGTACACGGCTGTGTCCTGCTGTGTCTCCCGCTGTGTCCTGCTGTGTCCTCGCTGTGTCCCCCTCTGTTTCCCGCTGTTTTCCCCTCTGTGTCACCCGCTGTGTCCTTTGATGTGTCCCCAGCTGAGTCCCGCTGTGTCCCACGCTGTTTACCACTGTATCCCCCACTGTGTCCCCCGCTTTGTCCCCTCTGTCCCCCGCTGTGTCCCGCTGTGTCCCGATGTGTCCCGCTGTGTCCCTCTGTGTCCCCGCCATTTCCCACTGTGACCCCCGCGCTGTCTTGCTGTGTCCCCGTTGTCCACCGGTGTGTCCCGCTCTTTCCCGCTGTGTCTTGCTGTGTCTTGCTGTGTCCCCATTTGTGTCCCGCTTTGTCCTCTCTGTGTCCCCCGCTGTGTCCCGCTCTGTCCCCATTTGTCACGCTGTGTCCTCTCTGTGTATCCCTCTGTGTCCCGTTGTGTTCTCGCTGTGTCCCACACTGTGTCCCCGCTGTGACCCGCTGTGTCCCCGATGTCCCCCGATGTGTCCCGTTGTGTCCCCTGCTGTGTCCCCCTCTGTGTCCCCACTGTGTGCCGCTGTACCCCACTGTGTCCCCGGCTGTGTCCCCCGCTGTGTCACGCTTTTTCCCGCTGTGTCCCGCTGTGTCTTCTCTGTGTCCCTTGCTGTGCCCGCTGTGTCCCCATGTGTCACGCTGTGTCCTCTCTTTGTATCCCTCTGTGTCCCGCTGTGTCCTCGCTGTCTCCCACACTGTGTCCCCGCTGTGACCCGCTGTGTCCCTGCTGTGTCCCTGCTGTGTCCTGCTGTGTCCCGCTGTGTCCCGCTGTGTCCCCGATGTCCCCTGCTGTGTCCCGTTGTGTCCCCGCTGTATCCCGCTGTGTCCCCGCTGTCCCCCGCTGTGTCCCGCTGTGACCCTGCTGTCCCCAGGGGTGTCCCCGCTGTCCCCCGCTGTATCCCCCTCTGTGTCCCGCTGTGTCCCGTTTTGTCCTGCTGTGTCCCATTGTGTCCCCCCAGTGTCCCCGCTGTGTCCTCGCTGTGTCCCCCGCTGTGTCTCGCTGTGTCCCTCCTGTGTTCCCGCTGTCCCCCGCTGTATCCCGGTGTGTCCCAGCTGTCCCCAGCTGTGTCACCGCTGTCACCCACTGTGTCCCCGCTGTGTCTCCCTGCTGTCCTCGGCTGTGTCCCCTCTGTGTCCCGCTGTGTCTTCGCTATGTCCCGCTGTGTCCTAGCTGTGTCTGGCGGTGTACCTGCTGTCCCCCGCTGTGTCCCCTGCTGTGTCCCCGTTGTGTCCAACTGTGTCCCGTTTTGTCCCGCTGTGTCCCGCTGTGTCCCCGCTTTGTCCCCTGCTTTGTCCCCTCTGTGTCCCGCTGTGTCCCACTGTGACCCCCGCTGAGTCCCGCTGTGTCCCCTGCTCTGTCCCCCGCTGTGTCCCGCTGTGTCCTCGCTGTGTAACTGCTATGTCCCTCTGTGTCCCCGCTGTGTCCCCGCTGTGTCCCCCGCTGTGTCCCACTGTGTCCCCCGCTGTGTCCTCGCTGTGTCCCCGCTGTGTCCTCCTGTGTCCCGCTGTGTTCTTGCTGTGACCCCCGCTGTGTCCCGGTGTGTCCCCCACTGCGTCCTGCTGTTTCCCACTGTGTCCCGCTGTGTCCTGCTTTGTTGGCCTGTGTCCCCCGCTGTGTCCCGCTGTGTCCCAGCTGTGTCCCGCTGTGTCCTGCTGTGTCCTCGCTGTGTTCCACTGTGTCCCCCGTTGTGTCCTGCAGTGTCCCCCGCTGTGTCCCCCGCTGCGTCCTGCTGTTTCCCGCTGTGTCCCGCTGTGTCCTGCTTTGTGGGCCAGTGTCTCCCGCTGTGTCCCGCTGTGTCCCGCTGTGTCCTCGCTGTGTCCCCGCTGTGTCCCACTGTCTCCTGCTGTGTCCCGCTGTGTCCTGCTGTGTCCGCTTCTGTGTCCCCCGCTGTGTCCCGCTGTGTCTCCGCTGTGTCCCCGCTGGGTCCCGCTGTGTCCCGCTGTGTCTCCCCTGTGTCCCCGCTGTGTTCCGCTGTGTCTCTGGTGTGTCCTGGCTGTGTAAACTCTATGTCCCTCTGTGTTCCCGCCGTGTCCCACTGTGTCCCGCAGTGTCACCCTATGTCCCCGCTGTGTCCTCGCTGTGTCCTTCTGTATCCCGCTGTGTCCTCCGCTGTGTCCCCCACTATTTCCCCGCTGTGACCCACTGTGTCCCGCAGTGTCCCTGCTGTGTCCTCGCTCTATCCGCAGCTGTTTCCCACTGTGTTCCCCGCTGTGTCCCCGCTGTGTCTTCCTGTGTCCCGCTGTGTCCTCGCTGTGTCCTTCTGTATCCCGCTGTGTCCCCCGCTGTGTCCCCCACTATTTCCCCGCTGCGTCCCGCTGTGTCCCGATATGTCCCACTGTGTCCGCTACAGTGTCCCCCACTGTGTCCCTTTGTGTACCCCACTGTGTCCCGCTGTGTCACCCATTGTGTCCCCCGCTGTGTCCCCCGCTGTGTCCCCACTGTGTGCCGCTGTACCCCGCTGGGTCCCCGGCTGTGTCCCCCGCTGTGTCCCCCGCTGTGTCCCCGCTGTGTACCACTCTGTCCTCCCTGTGTCCCGATTTGTCCCGCTGTGTCCCCCGCTGTGTCCGGCTGTGTGACCCCTTTGTTCCCCTCTGTGTCCTGCTCTGTCCCCTGCTGTGTCCCCGCTGTGCCCCGCTGTGTCCCCGCTGTGTAACGCTGTGTCCCCCTTTGTGTCCCGCTTTGTCCCCCGCTGTTTCCCGCTGTTTCCCACTGTGCCCCTGCCGTGTCCCTGCTGTGTCCCGCTCTGTACCACGCTGTGTCCCACTGTGTCCCCCGCTGTGTCCCTGCTGTGTCCCTTTGTGTCCCGCTGTGTCCTGCTGTGTACCCTGCAGTATCCTGCTGTGTCCCCCGATGTGTCCCGCTGTGTCCTGCTGTGTCCACACTGTGTCCAGCTGTGTCCCCGCTGTGTCCCCTGCTGTGTCCCGCTGTGTCCCCAGCTGTGTCCCCTGCTGTGTCCCGCTCTTTCCCGCTGTGTCCAGCTCTGTCCTTGCTGTGTCCCCATTTGTGTCCCGCTGTGTCCTCGCTGGGTCCCCGCTGTGTCCCGCTGTGTCCCCATGTGTCACGCTGTGTCCTCGCTGGGTCCCCCGTTGTGTCCCCGCTCTGTCCCTGCTGTGTTCCACTCTCTCCCGCTGTGTGCGGCTCTGTGGCCCCCGCTGTGTCCCTCTGTGTCCCCGCTGTCCTCCAGTTTGTCACCGCTGTCCCCTGCTGTGTCCTCTGCTGTGTCCCGCTCTGTCCACGCTGTGTCTCACTGTGTCCCCGCTTTGTCTCCGCTGTGTCCCGCTGTGTCCCTGGTGTGTCCTCGCTGTGTAACCGCTGAGTACCTCTGTGTCCCCGCTGTGTACCACTCTATCCCCCGCTGTGTTCCCGCTGTGTCCCCGCTGTTTCCCCGCTGTGTCCTGCTGTGTCCCCCCTGTGTCCCGCTGTGTCCCGCTGTGTCCCTGCTGTGTTCTTTGATGTGTCCCCAGCTGAGTCCCACTGTGTCCCTCGAAGTTTACCGCGGTGTCCCCCACTGTGTCCCCCGCTGTGTCCCGCTGTGTTCCCGATCTGTCCCGTTGTGATCCGCTGTGACCCTCTGTGTCGCCCCCTGTGTCCCCCTGTGTCCCCGCTGTTTCCCACTGTGACCCCCGCGCTGTCCTTCTGTGTCCCCGTTGTCCACCGGTGTGTCCCCTCTGTCCCCCGCTGTGTCCCGCTGTGTCCGATGTGTCCCGCTGTGTCGCCGCTTTGTCACTGCTGTGTCTCACTGTGTCCCGCTGTGTCCATGCTATGTCCCGCTCTGTCCCAGGCTGTGTCCCGCTGTGTCCCCTGCTGTGTCTCCGCTGTGTCCCGCTGGGTCCCCCTGTGTCCTGCTGTGTCCCCTGCTGTGTCCCCCGCTGTGTCCCGCTGTGTACCGCTGTGGCCTTGCTGTGTCCCCTGCTGTGTCCCGCTGTGTCCCGCTTTGTCCTCGTGTCCCCTGCTATATCCCGCTGTGTTCCCCGCTCTGTCCCGCTGTGTCCACGCTGTGTCCCGCTGTGTCCCCCGCTATATCCTGCTCTGTCCCCCGCTGTGTCCCGCTGTGTCCCTGCTGTATCCCCGATGTGTCCCACTGTGTACCCCTCTGTGTCCCGCTCTGTCCCGATGTGTCCCCCGCTGTGTTTCCCTCTGTGTCCTGCTGTGTCCGGCTGTGTCCCGCTGTGTACTCGCTGTGTCCCCGCTGTGTCCCGCTGTGTCCTCGCTGTGTCCCAGCTGTGTCCCCATTGTTCCCCGATTTGTCCCCACTGTCCCCCGCTGTGTCCCTCGCTGTGTACCTCTGTGTCCCGCTCTGTCCTCGCTTTGTCCCCGCGATGTCCCGCTGTGTCCCCGCTGTGTCACTGCTGTGTTCCACTCTCTCCCGCTGTGTGGGGCTCTGTGTCCCCTGCTGTGTCCCCCGCTGTGTCCCGCTGTTTCCCACTGTGCCCCTGCTGTGTCCCCCGCTGTGTCCCGCTGTTCCCACTGTGCCATGCTGTGTACCCGCTGTGTCCCGCTGTGTCCCGCTGTGTCCCCCTGTGTCCTGCTGTGTCCCCTGCTGTGTCCCCCACTGTGTCCCGCTGTGGCCTTGCTGTGTCCCCTGCTGTGTGCATCTGTGTCCCGCTTTGTCCTCGTTGTGTCCCCTGCTATATCACGCTGTGTTCCCCGCTCTGTCCCGCTGTGTCCCCGCTGTGTGCTGCTGTGTCCCCCGCTATATCCTGCTCTGTCCCCCGCTGTGTCCCCCTGTGTCCCTGCTGTATCCCCGATGTGTCCCACTGTGTACCCCGCTGTGTCCCGCTCTGTCCCGCTGTGTCCCCCGCTGTGTTCCCCTCTGTGTCCTGCTGTGTCCGGCTGTGTCCCGCTGTGTACTCGCTGTGTCCCCGCTGTGTTCCGCTGTGTCCTCACTGTGTCCCAGCTGTGTCCCGTTGTGTCCCCTTTGTTGCCCGGTTTGTCCCCACTGTCCCCCGCTGTGTCCCTCGCTGTGTACCTCTGTGTCCCGCTCTGTCCTCGCTTTGTCCCCGCGATGTGCCGCTGTGTCCCCGCTGTGTCCCTGCTGTGTTCCACTCTCTCCCGCTGTGTGGGGCTCTGTGTCCTCTGCTGTGTCCCCCGCTGTGTCCCGCTGTATCCCGGTGTGTCCCGCTTCGTCGCCCGCTGTGTCCCGCTGTTTCCCACTGTGCCCCTGCTGTGTCGCCAATGTGTCCCGCTGTGTACCCCGCTGTGTTCCACTGTGTCCCGCTGTGTGCCCCCTTTGTTCCCCTCTGTGTCCTGCTGTGTCCCCTGATATGTTCCCGCTGTGTCCCGCTCTGTCCCCGCTGTGTCTCCCTTTGTGTCCCGCTGTGTCCTTGCTGTGTCCCCCACTGTGTCCACGCTGTGACCCGATATGACCCTGCTGTGTCCCCCGCTGTGTCCCACTGTGTCCTGCTGTGTCCTCTCTGTGTCCCCCGCTGTGTTCCCCGCTGTTTCCCGCTGTGTCCTCGCTGTGTCCCCGCTGTGTCCTGATCTGTCCCGCTGTGTCCGCCTCTGTGTCCGCCTCTGTGTCCCCCGCTGTGTCCTGCTGTGTCCCTGCTGTGTCCCTGCTGTGTCCCGCTGTGTCCCCGATATCCCCCTCTGTGTTCCGTTGTGTCCCCGCTGTCTGCATGTGTGTCCCCGCTGTCCCCCACTGTGTGCCGCTGTGTCCTCGCTGTGTCCCTTGCTGTATCCCGCTGTTTCCCCCGCTGTGTCCCCCACTGTGTCCCGCTGTGGCCCCGCTGTGTCCCGCTGTGTCCCTCTCTGTCCCCGCTGTCCGCATGTGTGTCACCGCTGTCCTCCGCTGTGTCCTACGCTGTTTCCCACTGTGTCCTCGCTGTATCTCACTGTGTCCCCACTTTGTCTCCGCTGTGACCCGCTGTGTCCCTGGTGTGTCCTCGCTGTGTAACTGCTGAGTCCCTCTGTGTCCCCGCTGTGTCCCACTGTGTCCCCCGCTGTGTCCCCGCTATGTCCCCGCTGTGTCCCCGCTTTGTCCTGCTGTGTCCCCGCTGTGTCCCCTCTGTGTCTAAATGTGTACCGCTGTGTCTGCCTCTGTGTACACCGCTGTGTCCTGCTATGTCCCCCGCTGTGACCCGCTGTGTCCCGCTGTGTCCCGCTATGTTCCCCGCTGTTTTCCCCGCTGTGTCCCGCTGTGTCCTCGCTGTGTCCCCGCTGTGTCCCGATCTGTCCCGCTGTGTCCGCCTCTGTGTCCGCCTCTGTGTCCCCCGCTGTGTCCTGCTGTGTCCCCGCTGTGTCCCCGCTGGGTCCCGCTGTGTCCTGCTGTGGCCCCGTTGTGTCCCCGCTGTGTCCCTGGTGTGTCCGTCGCTGTGTACCTCTGTGTCCTGCTCTGTCCTCGCTGTGTAACTGCTATGTCTCTCTGTCCCCGCTGTGTCCCACTGTGTCCCGCAGTGTTCCACTATGTCCTCGCTGTATCCCCTGCTGTGTCCCACTGTGTCCCCTGCTGTGTCCCCACTGTGTCCCCGCTGTGTCCTAGCTGTGTCCCGCTGTGTCCCCGTTGTTCCCCGGTTTGTCCCCACTGTCCCCCGCTGTGTCCCTCGCTGTGTACCTCTGTGTCCCGCTCTGTCCTCGCTTTGTCCCTGGTATGTCCCGCTGTATCCCTGCTGTGTCCGTGCTGTGTTCCACTCTCTCCCGCTGTGTGCAGCTATGTGTCCTCTGCTGTGTCCCCCGCTGTGTCCCGCTGTGTCCCGGTGTGTCCCGCTTTGTCTCCCGCTGTGTCCCGCTGTTTCCCTCTGTGCCCCTGCTGTGTCCCCGCTGTGTCCCGCTGTGTACCCCGCTGTGTCCCACTGTGTACCCCGCTGTGTCCCTGCTGTGTCCCGCTGTGTACCGCTGTGTCCCGCTGTGTACCCTGCAGTGTTCTGCTGTGTCCCCTGATGTGTCCCACTGTGTTCCGCTTTGTCCACACTGTGTCCCGCTGTGTCCCCGGCTGTGTCCCCCGCTGTGTCCCGTTCTTTCCCCAGGTCATGCTGTGTCCTTGCTGTGTCCCCATTTGTGTCCCGCTGTGTCCTCTCTGTGTCCCCCGCTGTGTCCCCATGTGTCACGCTGTGTCCTCTCTGTGTATCCCTCTGTGTCCCGTTGTGACCACGCTGTCTGCATGTGTGTCCCCGCTGTCCACCGCTGTGTCCCCCGCTGTGTCCCGCTGTGTCCTCGCTGTGTCCCCAGCTGTGTCCCGCTGTGTACCCTGCTGTGTCCCCCACTGTGTCCCGCTGTGTCCCCCACTGTATCCCGCTGTGTCCCGCTGTGTCCCCGCTGTCCGCCGGTGTGTCACCGCTGTCCCCTGCTGTGTCCCCAGCTGTGTCCCGCTGCGTCACCCGTTATGTCCCCCCTCTGTCCCCCTGTGTTCCCCGCTTTGTCCCCCGCTGTGTCCCACTGTGTCCATGCTGTGTCCCTTTGTGTCCCGCTTTGTCCCGCTGTGTACCCTGCAGTGTCTTGCTGTGTCCCCCGATGTGTCCCGCTGTGTCCCGCTGTGTCCACACTGTGTCCCGCTGTGTCCCCGCTGTGTCCCCTGCTGTGTCCCGCTGTGTCCCCGGCTGTGTTCCCTGCTGTGTCCCGCTCTTTCCCGCTGTGTCCCACTGTGTCCTTTCTGTGTCCCCATTTGTGTCCCGCTGTGTCCTCGCTGGGTCCCTCGCTGTGTCCCGCTCTTTCCCCGTGTGTCACGCTGTGTCCTCGCTGTGTCCCCCACAGTGTCCTGCTGTGTCCTCGCTGTGTCCCCCGCTGTTTCCCGCTGTTTCCCCTGCTGTGTCACCCGCTGTGTCTCCAGCTGTGACCGGCTGTGTCTCGCTGTGTTCCCCTGTGTCCCCCTCTGTGTCCCGCTGTGTTCTTTGCTGTGTTCCCCGCTGAGTCCCGCTGTGTCCCATGCTGTTTACTGCTGTGTCCCCCACTGTGTCCCCCGCTGTGTACCCGCTGTGTCCCCGCTGTGTCTCGCTGTGTCCCTGGTGTGTCCTCGCTGTGTAACTGCTATGTCCCTCTGTGTCCCCGCTGTGTCCCACTGTGTCCCGCAGTGTCCCCCTATGTCCCCTTTGTGTCCCCGCTGTATCCCCTGCTGTGTCCCACTGTGTCCCCTGCCGTGTCCCCGCTGTGTCCCTGCTGTGTCCCGGTGTGTCCCTGGTGTGTCTTTGCTGTGTAGCTGCTATGTCCCCCTGTGTCCCCTGCTGTGTCCCGCTGTGTCCCAGGCTGTGTCCCGCTCTTTCACGCTGTGTCCTGCTGTGTCCTTGCTGTGTCCCCATTTGTGTCCCGCTGTGTCCTTGCTGGGTCCCCCGCTGGGTCCCCATGTGTCACGCTGTGTCCTCGCTGTGTATCCCTCTGTGTCCTGCTGTGTCCTTGCTGTGTCCCCCACAGTGTCCCCGCTGTGACCCGATGTGTCCCTGCTGTGTCCCCCGCTGTGTCCCGCTGTGTCCTGCTGTGTCCCCGGCTGTGTCCCCCGCTGTGTCCCGCTCTTTCCCGCTGTGTCCCGCTGTGTCCTCGCTGTGTCCCACACTGTGTCCCCGCTGTGACCCGCTGGGTCCCTGCTGTGTCCCTCCTGTGTCCCCCTGTGTCCCGCTGTGTCCCGCTGTGTCCCCGATGTCCCCAGCTGTGTCCCGTTGTGTCCCCGCTGTCTGCATGTGTGTCCACGCTGTCCCCCGCTGTGTCCCACTCTGTCCCCACTGTGTCCCGCTTTGTCCCGCTGTGGCCCCCGCTGTGTCCCTCTGTGTGCCCCCTTTGTTCCCCTCTGTGTCCTGCTGTGTCCCCTGCTGTGTCCCCGCTGTGTAATGCTGTGTCCCACTTTGTGTCCCGCTGTGTCCCCCGCTGTGTCCCCGCTGTGTCCCGCTGTGTCCCCCTGTGTCCTGCTGTGTCCCCTGCTGTGTCCCCCGCTGTGTGCTGCTGTGTCTCCGCTGTGTCCCAGCTGTTTCCCACTGTGTCCCCGTTGTTCCCCTGTTTGTCTCAACTGTCCCCCGCTGTGTCCCCCCTGTGTACCTCTGTGTCTCGCTCTGTCCTCTCTTTGTTCCTGTGATGTCCGGCTGTGTCCCCGCTGTGTCCCTGCTGTGTTCCACTCTCTCCCGCTGTGTGCGGCTCTGTGTCCCACGCTGTGTCCCCCACTGTGTCCCCCTGTATCCCGGTTTGTACCGCTTTGTCCCCCGCTGTGTCCCGCTGTTGCTCACTGTGCCACTGCTGTGTCCCAGCTGTGTCCCGATGTGCACCCCGCTGTGTCCCACTGTGTCCCGCTGTGTGCCCCCTTTGTTCCCCTCTGTGTCCTGCTGTGTCCCCTGCTGTGTCCCCGGTGTGTCCCGCTGTATTCCCTGCTGTGTCCCACTGTGTCCTCGCTGTGTCCCCGCTGTGTCCCGCTGTGTCGCGCTGTGTCCCGCTGTGTTCTGCTGTGTCCGGCTCTGTGTCCCCCGCTGTGTCCCGCTGTGTCCCCACTGTGAACCCGCTGGTCCCGCTGTGTCTCGTTGTGTCCCCGCTGTGTCCCGCTGTGTCCCCGCTGTGTTTCGATGTGTTCCGCTGTGTCTGCATCTGTGTACCCCGCTGTGTCCTGCTGTGTCCCCGCTGTGTCCCGCTGTGTCCCGCTGTGTCCCGCTGTGTAACCCGCAGTGTCCTGCTGTGTCGCTCTCTGTGTCCCGCTGTGTCCCGCTGTGTCCCCACTGTGTCCCGCTTTGTCCTCGCTGTGTCCCCTGCTATATCCCGATGTGTTCCCCGCTCTGTCCCGCTGTGTCCCCGCTGTGTCCCACTGTGTCCCCTGCTATATACTGCTCTGTCCCCCGCTGTGTCCCGCTGTGTCCCGCTGTGTCCCTGCTGTATCCCCGCTGTGTCCCACTGTGTCCCGCTGTGTGCCCCCTTTGTTCCCATCTCTGTCCTGCTGTGTAACCTGCTGTGTCCCCGCTGTGTAACGCTGGGTCCCCTCTGTGTCCCGCTGTATCCCCTGCTGTATCCTCGTTGTGTCCCCCGCTGTGTCTCCGCTGTGTCCCGCTGTGTCCCCCTGTGTCCTGCTGTGTCCCCTGCTGTGTCCCCCGCTGTGTCCCGCTGTGTCCCGCTGTGGCCTTGCTGTGTCCCCTGCTGTGTCCCTCTGTGACCCGCTTTGTCCACCTTGTGTCCCCTGCTATTTCCCACTGTGTTCCCTGCTCTGTCCCGCTGTGCCCCCGCTGTGTCCTGCTGTGTCCCCCGCTATATCCTGCTCTGTCCCCCGAAGTGTCCCTCTGTGTCCCACTGTGTCCCTGCTTTTTCCCCGCTGTGTCCCGCTGTGTCCCGCTTTGTCCCGCTGTGTCCCCGATGTCCCCCGCTGTGTCCCGTTGTGTCCCTGCTGTCCACATGTGTGTCCCCGCTGTCTCCCGCTGTGTCCCCCGCTGGGTCCCACTGGGTCCCCGCTGTGTCCTCGCTGTATCCCGCTGTGTCCCTGGTGTGTCATCGTTGTGTAACTGCTATGTCCTTCTGTTTCCCCGCTGTGTTCCTCTGTGTTCCGCAGTTTCCCCCTATGTCCCCGCTGTGTCCTTGCTGTATACCCCGATCTGTCCCACTGTGTCCCCCATTGTGTCCCCCTTGTGTCCACACTGTGTCCTCCTGTGTCCCGCTGTGTCCTCGCTGTGCCCCCCGCTGTGTCCCGGTGTGTCCCCCGTTGAGTCCTGCTGTTTCCTGCTGTGTCCCGCTGTGTCCTTCTTTGTCGGCCTCTGTGTCCCCCGCTGTCTCCCGCTGTGTCCCCGCTGTGTCCCGCTGTGTCCCGCTGTGTCACCGGCTATGTCCCCCATGTGTCACCCGCTGTGTCCCCGCTCTGTGCTGCTGTGTCCCGCTTTTCCTCGCTGTGTTCCACTGTGTACCCCGCTGTGTCCCGCTGTGTCACCCGCTGTGTCAGCCATTGTGTTCCCTGCTTTGTTCCGCTGTCCGCCTGTGTGTCCCCGCTGTCCCCCGCTGTGTCCCCTGCTGTGTCCCGATGTGTCCCCCGCTGTGTGCCGCTCTGTCCCGGCTGTGTCCCAGCTGTGTCCCGCTGTGTCCCCGTTGTTCCCCGGTTTGTCCCCACTGTCCCCCGCTGTGTCCCTCGCTGTGTACCTCTGTGTCCCGCTCTTTTCTCGCTTTGTCCCCGCTTTGTCCCGCTGTGTCCCCCACTGTGTCCGGTTGTGTTTCCTGCTGTGTCCCGCTGTGTCCTGCTGTGTACCCCCTGTGTCCCGCTGTGTACCGATGTTTCCCCGCTGTGTCCCCGCTGTGTCTCCCTGCGGTCCCCTGCTCTGTCCCCACTGTGTTCCGCTGTGTCCCCGCTGTGTCCCCGCTGTGTCTCCCTGCTGTCCCCCGCTGTGTCCCCTCTGTGTCCCGCTGTGTCCCACTGTGTCCTAGCTGTGTCCCCGCTGTTTCCCGCTGTGTCCTGCTGTGTCTGGCTGTGTCCCCTAGTCCTCCGCTGTGTCCCCTGCTGCGTCCCCGCTGTGTCCAGCTCTTACAACATTTTGTCCCGCTGTGTCCCGCAGTGTCCACGCTTT
>NW_012288222.1:0-1571 GCF_000151885.1 Dipodomys ordii
TTCTGTATCCCGCTGATGTCCCCCGCTGTGTCCCCCACTATTTACCTTGCTGTGACTTGCTGTGTACCAGGCTCTGTCCCCCGATGTGTCCCGCTGAGTCCCGCTGTGTCCCCCCGCTGTGTCCCGCTGTGTCCCCCGCTGTGTCCATGCTGGGTCCCGCTGTGTCTCGCTGTGTCCCTGTTGTGTCCCCGCTGTGTCCCGCTGTGTCTCTGGTGTGTCCTCGCTGTGTAACTGCTATGTCCCTCTGTGTCCCCGCTGTGTTCCACTGTGTCCCGCAGTGTCCTCCCATGTCCCCGCTGTGTCCTCGCTGTGTCCCCCGCTGTGTCCCACAGTGTCCCCCGCTGTGTCCCCGCTGTGTCCCCGCTGTGTTCTCCTGAGTCCCGCTGAGTTCTTGCTGTGACCACCGCTGTGTCCCGGTGTGTCCCCCGCTGTGTCCTGATGTTTCCCGCTGTGTTCCGCTGTGTCCTGCTTTGTTGGCCTGTGTCGCCCGCTGTGTCCCGCTGTGTCCCCGCTGTGTCCTTGCTGTGTCCCCATTTGTGTCCTGCTGTGTCCTCTCTGTGTCCCCTGCTGTGTCCCGCTGTGTCCCCATGTGTCACGCTGTGTCCTCTCTGTGTATCCCTCTGTGTCCCGCTGTGTCCTCGCTGTGTCCCGCACTGTGTCCAGGTTGTGACCCGCTGTGTCACTGCTGTGTCCCTGCTGTGTCCCACTTTCTCCCGCTGTGTCCCCGATGTTACCCGCTGTATCCCGTTATGTCCCCGCTGTCTGCATGTGTGTCCCCGCTGTCCCACGCTATGTCCCACGCTGTGTCCCGCTGTGTCTTCGCTGTGTCCCCAGCTGTGTCCCGCTGTGTCCCGCTGTGTCACTCTGTGTCGCCCCCTGTGTCCCCCTGTTTCTCCGCTGTTTCCCACTGTGACCCCCGCACTGTCCTGCTGTGTCCCCGTTGTCCACCGTTGTGTCCCCTCTGTCCCCCGCTGTGTCCCCGCTGTGTCCCGCTGTGTCCACGTTGTGTCCCGCTCTGTCCCAGGCTGTGTAACGCTGTGTCCCCCGCTGTGTTCTGCTGTGTCGCTGCTGTGTCCCGCTGTGTCCGCGCTGTGTCCCCGGTGTGTCCCGCTGTGTCCCCGCTGTGTCCCCGCTGTGTCCCCCGCTGGGTCCCCGATGTGTCCCACTCTGTCCCCACTGTGTCCCGCTTTGTCCCGCTGTGTCTCCCCTGGGTCCCGCTGTTTGCCCCCTTTGTTCCCCTCTGTGTCGTGCTGTGTCCCCTGCTGTGTCCCCGCTGTGTCCCGCTGTGTCCCCGCTGTGTCCCGCTTTGTCCCCGCTGTGTAAAGCTGGGTCCCCCTTTGTGTCCCGCTGTGTCCCCCGCTGTGTCCCCGCTGTGTCCCGCTGTGTCCCCCTGTGTCCTCCTGTGTCCCCTGCTGTGTCCCCCGCATGTTACCCGCTGTGTACCGCTGTGTCCTTGCTGTGTCCCCTGCTGAGTCATGCTTAGTCCTCGTAGTGTCCCCTGCTATATCCCGCTGTGTTCCCTGCTCTGTCCCGCAGTGTCCAAGAAAAAGTCCCGCTGTGTCCCCCGATAT
>NW_012288223.1:0-1627 GCF_000151885.1 Dipodomys ordii
TCCCGCTGTGTCCCTGCTGTATCCCCGATGTGTCCCACTGTGTACCCCGCCGTGTCCGGCTCTGTCCCTCTGTGTCCCCTGCTGTGTTCCCCTCTGTGTCCTGCTGTGTCCGGCTGTGTCCCGCTGTGTACTATCTGTGTCCCCGCTGTGTCCCGCTGTGTCCTCGCTGTGTCCCAGCTGTGTCCCGCTGTGTCCCCGTTGTTCCCCGGTTTGTCCCCACTGTCCCCCGCTGTGTCCTCGCTGTGTTTCACTGTGTCCCCCGCTGTGTCCCGCTGTGTCCCCCGCTGTGTCCCGCTGTGTCCTCGCTGTCCGCCGGTGTGTCACCGCTGTCCCCCCTGTATCCCCCGCTGTGTCCCGCTGTGTCCTCTCTGTGTCCCGCTGTGTCCCTGCTGTGTTTCCGCTGTGTCCCGCTGTGTCCCTGGTGTGTCCTCGCTGTGTAACCGCTGAGTCCTTCTTGTCCCAGCTGTGTCCCACTGTGTCCCCCGCTGTGTCCCAGCTGTGTCCCCGCTGTGTCCTCCGGTGTCCCGCTGTGTACTCGCTGTGTCCTTCTGTATCCCGGTGTGTCCCCCGCTGTGTCCCCCACTATTTCCCCACTGTGACCCGCTCTGTCCATGCTGTGTCCCCAGTTGTGTTCCGCTGTGTGTCCCGCTGTGTTCCCCGCTGTGTCGCGCTGTGTACCGCTGTGTCCTCGCTGTGTCCCCGCTGTGTCCCGCGGTCTCCCACTGTGTCCCGCTGTGTCCCCGTTGTGTCCCCGCTGTGTTCCGCTGTGTCCCTGGTGTATCCTGGCTGTGTAACCTCTATGTCCCTCTGTATCCCCGCTGTGTCCCACTGTGTCCCGCAGTGTCACCCTATTTCCCTGCTGTGTCCTCTCTGTGTCCCACACTGTGTCCCCGCTGTGAACCGCTGTGTCCCCGCTGTGTCCCTGCCGTATCCTGCTGTGTCACACTGTGTCCCCGATGTTCCCCGCTGTGTCCCGTTGTGTCCCCGCTGTCCCCCGCTGTGTCCCTGCTGTGTCCCTTTGTGTCCCGCTGTGTCCCGCTGTGTACCCCGCAGTGTCCTGCTTTGTTCCCCGATGTGTCCCGCTGTGTCCCACTGTGTCCACACTGTGTCCCACTGTGTCCCCGCTGTGTCCCCTGCTGTGTCCCGCTGTGTCCCAGGCTGTGTCCCCTGCTGTGTCCCGCTCTTTCCCGCTGTGTCCCCCTGTGTCCTTGCTGTGTCCTCAATTGTGTCCCGCTGTGTCCTCGCTGGGTCCCCCGCTGTGTCCCCGCTCTGTCCCTGCTGTGTTCTACTCTCTACTGCTGTGTGCGGCTTTGTGTCCCCCTCTGTGTCCTGCTGTTTCCCATTGTGCCCCTGCTGTGTCCCCGCTCTGTCGCGCTGTGTACCCCGCTGTGTCCCAATGTGTCCCGCTGTGTGACCCCTTTGTTCCCCTCTGTGTCCTGCTGTGTCCCCTGCTGTGTCCCCGCTGTGTCCCGCTGTGTCCCCGCTGAGTAACGCTGTGTTCCCCTTTGTGTCCCGCTGTGTCCCCCGCTGTGTCCCTGCTGTGTCCCTTTGTGGCCCGCTGTGTCCCGCTGTGTCCCGCTTTGTACACCCGCAGTGTCCTGCTGTGTCGCCCGGTGTGTCCCGCTGT
>NW_012288224.1:0-879 GCF_000151885.1 Dipodomys ordii
CCCCAGCTGAGTCCCGCTGTGTCCTCGCTGTGTCTCACTGTGTCCGTGCTTTGTCTCCGCTGTGTCCCGCTGTGTCCCCGCTGTGTCCCACTGTGTCCCCCGCTGGGTACACGCTGTGTCCCCGCTGTGTCCCCGCTGTGTCCCCGCTGTGTCTGCTGTGTCGAGCTGTGTCCCGCTGTGTCCCGCTGTGTCCTCGCTGTGTCTCACTGTGTCCCCGCTTTGTCTCCGCTTTGTCTCCGCTGTGTCCCGCTGTGTCCTCGCTGTGTAACCGCTGAGTCCCTCTGTGTCCCCGCTGTGTCCCACTGTGTTCCCCGCTGGGTCCACGCTGTGTCCCCGCTGTGTCCCCGCTGTGTCCCCGCTGTGTCCCACTCTGTCCACACTGTGTCCCGCGTTGTCCCGCTGTGTCCCCTGCTATGTCCCGCTGTGTCCTGCTGTGTATCCCCTGTGTCCCGCTGTGTACTGCTGTGTCCGTGCTGTGTCTCCCTGCTGTCCCCCACTGTGTCCCCTCTGTGTCCCGCTGTGTCCCGCTGTGTCCTCGCTGTGTCCTCGCTGTTTCCCGCTGTGTCCTGCTGTCTGGTTGTGTCCTTGCTATCCCCCGCTGTGTCCCCTGCTGTGTCCCCACTGTGTCCAGCTGTGTCCCGTTTTGTCCCGCTCTGTCCCGCTGTGTCCCCGCTTTGTCCCCCGCTTTGTCCCTGCTGTGTCCCGTTGTGTCCCCTGCTTGTCCCCCACTATTTCCCCGCTGTGACTTGCTGTGTCCATGCTGTGTCCCCCGCTGTGTCCCGCTGTATCCCGCTGTGTCCCCCGCTGTGTTCCCCGCTGTGTCCCACTGTGTCCTCTCTGTGTCCCCGCTGTGTCCCGCTGTGTCGCGCTGTGTCCCGC
>NW_012288225.1:0-3447 GCF_000151885.1 Dipodomys ordii
GTAGGCAGGTCACTCAAGAATCTTCTAGATTGGTCACGAATGTGCATTAACTCAGTTGTAGAGCTGGCCAAGGTCTTCTTATTCTGTTCCTTTTTATATCCCGGCTTCTTTAAGTGACCTCAGTAGTCTTCTAATTCCCTAAAATGTTTCCTCTCCTTTTGCTTTTTCTCTCATCCTCATAGCTGAATGATGGCATCTGTATCAGATACCATGTCATGAGAGTCTCATCACCATGGTGACCTGGAGTCATTGATTTCCCTTCCTTGCCTTCCATTCCACGACCATGGCCCTGTTAAGCCCCTTGGTATTTTCTTTCTTTTTTTTAAATTTTATTTTATTTGTGAACATGCTGTACAGAGGAGTTACAATTACATGGGCAGGATAATGCGTACATTTCTTACCAAGCATTGCAGCCTCCTCCTTTGTTTACCCTTCCCATCCCTTCCCTGCCTCCCCCCCCCAATCCCAATCCTTCTCCTCCCTCCCCCCCCGCACCGATGTTGTAAAGCTCGTTTTGGACATGACAACTTGTACTTCTCGTTGTTGCAACAGGTCCACCTGTATCCTTAAACAACTGGTTTTTCCCCATCTCCTCCACAAGTTATACTGACATCAAATATAGTGAAAGCAGGGGTTATACTGTGGGGGAGGGACATACAAAGCAACAAAGAGATAATCTTATAAATGCATTAGAAACACATGCATGAAAGAAAAAAACATTAAAATACACATCTAACGGTTCATTTTCCTAACATCACATTATCTGACCTTTTCCGCTTGACTCATACGTATACTAGATATTACAAATAAGGGAAACCATGGGACCTATGTTTCTTTGGGCCTGGCTTACTTCACTTAATATAATTTTTTCCAAGTTTTTCCATTTCCTAAGAAATGGGGCAATGTCATTCTTTCTGATGGAGGCATAGAATTCCATTGTGTATATATACCACATTTTCTTGATTCATTCATATACTGAGGGGCATCTGGGTTGGTTCCATATCTTAGCTATGGTAAATAATGCTGCAATGAACATAGTTGTGCTGGTAGCTTTAGTGTGGTCTTGTTTGCAAACATTTGGGTAAATGCCCAAAAGTGGGATTGCTAGGTCCTAGGGGAGTTCTATGTGAAGTCTTTTGAGGAACCTCCATACTGCTTTCCAAAGTGGTTGAACAAGTTTACATTCCCACCAACAATGAAGTAAGGTTCCTTTCTGTCCACATCCCCTCCAGCATCTGTTGTTGTTAGAGTTCTTGATATTTGCCGTTCTATCTGGAGTGAAGTGATATCTCAATGTTGTTTTGATTTGCATTTCTTTTATGGCTAGGGATGTTGAACATTTCTTCATGTGTTTATTGGCTATTCTTCTTTCTTCTTCAGAGAAGTTTCTCTTTAAGTCTTTCGCCCACTTATTTATTGGGCAGTTGTTTCTTTGAGGATTTGTTGTTGGGGGGTTTAATTTTTTGAGTTCCAAGTATATTTTAGATATGAAACCCTTGTCCGTTGTATGGCTAGTAAAGATCTTCTCCCAATCCGTGGGCTTTCTATTGATATTGCTAGCTATGTCATTTGCCCTGCAGAAGCTCTGAAAATTTATGCAATCCCATTTGTGAAACCTTTCTTTGATTTGTTGTGTTTCCGGGTCTCTATTCAAAAAATTTTGGGCTGAGCCAAGGAGACCTAGGGTTTCTCCTATTCTGTCCTGTAATGTTTTCAGAGTGTCTGCTTTGACTTCAAGGTCTTTGATCCATTTGGCGTTGATTCTGGTGCAGGGTGATATATAAGGATCTAGCTTTAGTTTTCTACATGTAGTTAACCAATTTTTCCAGCACCATATACTAAAGAGATTGTCTTTCTTCCATTCTATTGTTTTAGCTCCCTTTTCGAAGATTAGATGGCTATAGGTCTGTAGGTTCATTTCTGGGTTTTCAATTCTATTCCATTGGTCCTGAGGTCTGTTCTTATGCCAATACCAAGCTGTTTTGATTACTATGGCTTTATAGTAGAGTTTGAAGTTTGGTATTGATATTCCTCCAGCAGTTGAACACATTTTTCTTATATGGATCATAATACTTTAATGTCATATTTAAGAATGTTTCTACCCCAATGTTGCAAAGAATTTTCTCCAGTGTTTTCTTCTGAAAGATCTATAGTTTTATGGTTTTTAAATTAAAAAGAAACATCTTTAAACAATTATAGAAAGGGACTTCAATTCAACTTGTCAATTTATGAGTATAATACATCTCAATCTACGTTATTCTAGTTTTAGGTTTTAAATTCAGGTCTTTGGTAAGGTTTAGGTTACATTTCAGGGGTTGAAACTCTTTTTGGCATTTGTAGGACTCTGATTTAAAAGGAAAATTCATTTTTTTAATTGTCTTTGTACTTTTGTCAAAATTCAATTACCTGTATTTCAGAGTTTTTGAATAAGTGCCTTTATATTTTAGTCATAGATTTTATTTATGATTGGTAGGAAAGAGGGACTATAGTGGCTTATTTCATATCAGCAAGCATTGAACTTCTAAAAATGGGTCAAGATCCTTTAGTTTTAAGATTATACTAACATGTAATAGTATGTAATTGTAGGTATAGTAGCTCAGACTGAGGGTCATAGTTGAAAGGAGTCACGGGCTGAAAGTTTGTTTGGAGGATAATTTTGAATACAATGTTCAGGGAACTTCCTTAAAGTGGAGACAAAGTTTACTTCTGTCAATGAAATATTCATGACTTAGATAACTCAATTTCATTCTCCAATTCTCTTTCAGTGATGATACTCTTGATCAATTTCTTGTGGGTGAGATCAACAGTGAAATTGCAACTAGAAACATAAGTTGCATATGTCTATTAAATAGTTGTCATTTATGATAAATATCACCTCAGTTTAAAATGATAAATATCACCTTGGCTTATCTTATTCATTACTGTTTTTTGGGCTGTAGAGATATGTGGGAAATAGTTTCTGAGATGAAGGCTTCACTGTCTTGTAAGGGAATAGAAAATGTAAAAATATACACTTGTGAGGTTCAGTGGTCACAAAAGGAAATACAAAGCCACATAGGATGAAGGATACAGGTCAGAGAACAGGTGATACTTAAACCAAGAATTAAAGAAAGAGTTCTCACCAAGTGGGGGAAAATATGATGTTAAAAAGGGCCATCTATAAAAAAACAATATTTGTTGTGCAAACAAAACTATAATGCTAATGGCTTTGGGAGTTCCAAGAGCGCTCTCTGTATATTTCTTTAAACTATAATTTCTTGACAAGCATCATGTATTAGTGCCTTAAGGTTTTATGCTATCTAGTGGTCAAGTCAGAGAAGAATAGCCTCTTAAAGAAAAACTCTTCTTTGAAGGAAATGTATTTCAGGCGAAGCACTTGCTACTATTTTAAAATATTTTTCTTTTAAGAATTGATCTGAGAAAGATCACCCAGGATAAAATACATGA